>NC_080798.1:22560509-22730509 GCF_028018385.1 Neofelis nebulosa | reverse complement strand
GATCTGGTTTCTGCCTCAGCCAGTGCAGGCTGGAGCTGTGGTCTGGCCACGCACAGCCCTGTTTCCAGGAGTCAGGGAGAAGCCTGTCCACTCCGCACCCTCTGTGGTGGTGCCTTCTCTCCCTGGAGCTCCGCGCTGTCCTCCCCAGCACCCCTCACTCTCACATCCACGCCATAGCCTTCCCAAGTCTTCTGGTGTCACAGAAAGGAGGGCCTCGTGTCCTATCCGCTCAGGCAGTGGATTCTAGTGTTCCCGGGGACCTCGGCCAAAAATGGCTTCACGAGGGTCCGTGGCTTGGTGTGACTGTTGGCCTTTTGGGTCCAGGTTTCAGTCGCCTGAGTATAGGTGGACCCGCTCCCCCCCCCCCCCCCCCCGCAGCCTTTAAGAAAAGCCAGGAGGTGAAACTGAGTCTCCCAATGAAGAGGTGTAATGGAACCAAGGAACGGTGCTGGTGGCCTCAGTACAGAGAGGAGAGTGCCTTTTCCCTCGCTCCCAGGTGTGCACCTGAGGGTAAAGACCAGTGCCAGGCCATAACATAGGTGTGAGAAGTTCGGCAAAGGTCTGGGGTTGCCATAGGGATGACCTTGTTGCCCTTTCGGAAATACCGAACGTCCTCGTTTTGGGGTGGCTCTGCCTTGTCCGTGTCCTAAGCATATGCTTCCTTAGTTCTTGAGGGTGACGCTGTCTTCTCAGGCTGCAAGTTGGCAGAGGGTCTTGCCCTCCTGCGGCACAGACACATCAGAGCGAAGGGGTGGCGACCCCGGCCCCCCGTGGGAGGCTGGTGGACTGAGCTCAAGGTGCGCTGAGGGCTCCCTTTGGGGTGGAGTCTCGGGCAGACCTGTGTAGGCTGTGGACTGCGTGGCGGGGGGTCCGATGGTGTAGGCTGTGGCGTTCGCAGGGCTCTCCTGTTCCAGGGGCTCCCGGCCCTGTCGGGATGGCTCTGTTGCGGTCAGCCACAGCTGTGCTGTCAGGCACTTCTGCAGACAGCCTGTTCCTCGAGAAGCCCAGTTTCCAGAAGGCCACCCACTGTGCTGCCTTCTACCTTGTCTGCCTCCCCATTAAGAAAGGGCTGGGCCACGTGTCCAGAGAGGTCTGCGGGCTCAGGCCAGCACAGGGGCTCTGGGACACGGAGCTCACTGTTGGGTTCACGTCGTTGGGATCACCTTTCCATTTTGACCTAAGTGGCTTTCACTCGGCCCACGGAAAGGTCTCTGTTGTGGGCCCAGGAGGCCGCCCACCGCAGTCTCTCTCATGCCTGGAGATGAGGTTGGGGCCTTGGATAGGTGGTTGGTATGGCCGTTGCTCATTCTGAAAAGAGGACTGTGTCTGGGGGAGGGAGCCAGGGGTAGGCACAAGATGGGCATCCTGGTGTGCCCTGACCGTGCTCAAGCCTTTTTCTTCCTCCGGGTGGAGCCATTACTAGCTGGGATGACCATTTGCTCGTTTGTGCATCCAGACGGATGGTTCCCGATCACCCGCAATGTGGCCAGCTCTGGCCATGGCACCATGGAAGATACACGGTACCCACCCACCTGCCGTCCCCCCCAACCATCTCCTTCCCCACAGAACCCCTGCCTGGATGGCATCTCTCAAAGAGGCCTTTGTGCTCATGCAGTGCTATTGCTGTTTGCGATTCTGTTTTGTGCTCTTCCCCACCCCCCACCCCACATAATTTTTCTGTATAACTTCTCTATAATAAGGCATATCTGCGTGTATGTGACCATATACATATGGATGGATGTTCAGGCAATTTTTATTTTCCCTTCTACATTGTACTTCTAGGGCTGCAGTGAGCAAGTTCAAGTATTTCTGTAGGACGTGTTTCTAGAACTCATATTTCTAGGTCACTAGATATGTATTTAATTTTTAGCTAGATGTCACAAATTTCCATTCAAAGTAATACTGCATATATTCATTGTACGCATGTCTACCAATATTGTATTCATAGTACTAATTTCCTGAAACCTCACCAATACCGAGTATTGTTGTTTTTTCAAATGATTCCCAATATGAAGCATAAAAATTGGTATTTTTGAATTAGATTTCCCTCATTAATAGTGCAACTATCTTCTCATGTGTGTATTCGCCACTGCATTGTTTTCTATAAACTACTTGTTAACAGTTTTTTCATTTTTCTATTTTTTTGTCATTGATTTTTAAGAGCTCTTTACATATGTTGGGGATTAACCTTTTGTTGCATATTTTAAATATTATCTTGGACTTATTTTCTTTTAAACTGCTGGAGGCATTCAGTGTTTTCATGCATGTCACCCATGCATGAATTTTTTTTTAATCTTTATTTTTGAGAGAGAGAGAACAGGGGAGGGGCAGAGAGGGAGGGAGACATAGAATCTGAAGCAGGCTCCAGGCTCCGAGCTGTCAGCACAGAGCCCAATGTGGGGCTCAGACTCATGAGCTGTGAGATCATGACCTGAGCCGAAGTCGGACGCTTAACCGACTGAGCCAGCCAGGCGCCCCACGTGGACTTCTTTAGAATGAAAGAAGGGTCAGGGAGAACAGGGGCATAGAAACAAGGTATCGTGCAGTAGTCTGGGCATGAGGGAGTGAGCTATGATCATCCTCTTACGTTGCAGAGCATGTGTCTTGCTTTTCATTCCATAAAGGCATTCTGGGTATATGTTGAGGTAGTCGGGGACGTTACAGAGGTAGTTTCTGGGGCCTAGTTCTCATGCGTAATGGCCAAACTGTTTGTCTGTTTAGGCCTGTGTGGGCCTCTGAATCCCGGGCTGACTCCAGCCATGGCTTTTCTTGGTCCAGGTAGGATACCAGCACATTCGCCCTGCTCTGGCACGGAGGAGACAGCCCTGTGGAGCCTGGCTGTGGACCCTGGGGAGTCTGAGGACATAAAGACAGGGATGTAGCTCAGGGAAGCAGAGCGTGGCATTAGGCAAAGCCTGGGCTGGGACAGGCTGGTTCTAAACAAGGCCTCACTTTGCCCCCTTGATTGTGAGGGTTAGTCTCCACTGTCTTTAAGGTGTCCAATGCTCTGATAGTCTGTAGTTCAATAACTTAACTTTGAAGATATGTATATCAAAACAGTCTTGTTAAAAATGACCACAGCCATCCCATAGTGAAGGCAACTATAATACAGTGATCTTCGTTCTCTCCAGGAGCCTAGACTCGCCTCTTGTACCAGAAGGCGGGTATCAGTATTCTGGCTTTACACACCAGGGAACCGAGGGTGGGGGATTATGGCCTTGCCTGACGTTTGCCAGCCAGCTCCTGTCCCAGCAAGGACTTGACCCCAGTCTCATGGTCTCAAGCCACCTGCAGGTGTTGGGAGAGTCTCTTGCAGGTACCTCTGAGGTCAGAGAAGACACATGGCAGGTGACGCTTCTCTACAGGCCCAGGACCCAGGGTCCTGCACCTGTGCCCACATGTCCATATGTGGAGACAGCCCTGCCAGAAGCCCAGCAGCCCAAGAGTGGGTGCCCCTCTGCTTCCCGCCTCATCTCCACCGGGGATCTGTGCTCTGGGAGGCCCGGGGGCATGTGTGTTTGAACCCAGTCTCCTCATGTGCTGGTGGGGTAGATCTTGGGCACCGGTGTGAGCATCTTGCCTGCTGGAGGGGCGCTGGCATTCTCCTGGGAGGGTGGGGTGAGTTTCCATGACCTTTGACCATTATCTTTGGAGGATTTTTACCTTGTAACTGAGTGTTGAGTCAGCATTCAGAATCGGGAGCAGAAATGCTAAAAAAACAACGTAAGGCTTTTCCTTAATTCTTCTTAGAGGCCCACAACATCTTGTTTTCTCTCTTCACCACTTAGCCAATAATGTCTCTTCTTGCTTCTAACAGCTACCTATAGAAAACACTTGAATGCAGATCATATCTTGATGGTATTTACTAATATAAATATTTGCTTTCTAGAAGCAATGTTACACAAAGTGCCAAAGCTGTAGGCTAAGCAGCAGAATGCTTGAGGTAAGCAACGCCCCTTCTGTGGAGCTGAGCTGGTGTCCCCCAGCTGAGAGGCAGGGGAATGGCCACATGTTGGCACATCCGGCCTGCTTTTTTCCAAGGACGTTGTGGTCATTTTTTAAATGAAAAAAAGCATCTCCGCCAGCTTTCCCCAGGATCCCTTGAGCTTACCGGAGGCCCATCCCAACAGCCTGTGCGGTTCAGATGCATGCTTACGGTGTGCCCAGAGCCGTGTTGTGGCAACCCTGGAGGAGGTGACCATGCGCGAAGATGGAGTAATACTATATCAGACATCACTTGCATTTATTTTGCCTGGTGTCATAGCCAACAAGGAGGAGGGAACTGAGCAAACCAGACCTGAGTCTGAGAAGAGCCAATGAGATGAACAGACCATGGCTAGGGCGGGCAGTTGCCTTTGCAAAGGAATTAGAGTATTTTTAAATGTGGGCTTATGTCAAGTAATTCTAAATATCACAAAACTCCACTAGAGCCGAAGGCTGTGGAGAGGTCTTGGAGCTTGAGAAAATAGGATTTGATGAGCTCGAGCCTTTGCGTTCACCTCTGTCTGTGTCTGTAGGCTGCAGCATGGGGCACTGGGGCTCACAGAAGGAATACTGGATGCATGTGTGCGTGTGCATGTGTATGTATGTGCACACCTGTGTGTTTGCATGTGTGCGTATGGGTGCACATGTATGCACGTGCATGTGTCCATATCTCGCGTCTCAGGGTAATGATCTATAGAACATTCCCTGGGAATGGACCCGCAGCCCTGCTCCCATGTGTCCTGTTCTCTGTGGCCAAGCCCCCCGCCTCCCACCCCGAGGTCAGCTTTCTTCACCCAGGGCGATTCCGTTATCAGACACGCTGGGTTTGAGGCAACTACCTCTCTTCCTTCACATTTGGTGTTATTACAGTTTTTGTCACCCAGATGGCATTGGTTTTAACAAATAAACCCATGCTAACTGCCAACTCCTCTGGCTGGACAGCCGTGAATCGGCTGTAGCAAGTGAATAGATGACATATCAAAGAATATGTTGACTAATCCCTTCCCTGTCTGAGAGCGTTTTCCAGATCGTAGACAAATACACTGGAGGCGTTTAAAATAGAAGTCTCGGCATGGCCACAAGTGTATTCTGGGGAGTTTCGGGATCTACGTGCTGTAGGCAGGTGAGTATTTATAGGAGGTGCCTTGAAGCTGGGGACGCCGGCGGGGAGCCCTCTCCATCAGAGGGATGACTGTGGCAGGATCATGCTGCAATGATAGTCTGCCTTTATTTATTATTTGCTACCAATGTGACTATCTTTTAATTTTTTTAAACAAATAATTTAGTTGTAAAGCCTCAGACTGATGTGTTTTTTTTTTCTTTTTCTTTTTTTTTTTTTTTTTGCGAAATAGTTCTAGTGAGCTAATTTATTTTTCAACTTTAAAACATCAGCATTTTATAGATCTGAATTTCACAATGTGAGGATGATTGCTACGTACAATTTGCAAAATTGTGATTAGCCAGCCCTTGCTTTGAGTTAGTTCTCCCTAATTCACAAAGGCTTCCAAGAATAGTCTGCACAAAATTCAGTTTGCAAATTGCAGGGCAGATTTTTAGAGGGCAGTTTAAAGAATGAAGTCCTAAGGGTTTTATCTATATTTATATCTCTTGTTAAACCAAACTCTTATGTAAATGTTACAATCTGTAAATAACTAGCAAGGCTGCCTTCTTAAAGGCAAGATTGCATCTCCATTTTTGAGATTTAGCAAAATTATTAAATGGCAGAATTGACTAAGATGCAAGTATATTTGGAACAAGCTAATAAACATTAATCAATATCATCAGCTGTATTTGTGTGGATATTTGAGGGTTTAAACGTATGGAGACCTTTCAGTTTACAGTCAAATTTCTCACAAATTAAAATAAAATGAAATAACATAAAAATAAGGCGCTGCCCTTAGTGATGTTTTGGGAAAAAAACCGGAGATGGCTTTGTATATACTTCCTTTTTATAGCCATTAATGTTTCAGTAAATCTTGCATGACTGTATACAGTCTGGATTATTTTTCATCCTTTTGCCATTGGACAGGGAAGAAATCACTGGCTCCCATCGGTGTTACTAGCGATCCCCATGTTCTGACATCTGTTCCTTTCCAAACATTTTACCAGCCTTGGTGAAATGGAGTTCAGTGGGAGAAGCAGACTTGAAGGGGGAAACATGGATGATGAAAAATCACGTTGATTGAATTCCAGAAGGCCTGTCCCAGAAGTGAGCGGCGTTTTCATGGCCGCCGTAGTGGGTTTTTTTTGTCTTAAAACCAGATAACTTACAGAAATTTCTCTCATGTCTAATCTTGGCATGAAACTGAATAAGTGGCTTCTCATTTGAAAATAGAAGTCTAGTGGACCCATTCTAGTCAATTGTAATCAAAGTCTTTGGGCTCTGTTCCTACGGAATGTTCTTGGTCTTTCTCGGGGAGAAATCATGGAATGTGCTTCTCCTGAGCAAATTGTACTTTCTCTGGTCATTAAGGTCTTCTTTAGCCCCTGGATGCCAGGCAAGAACACACAGGATCTTGGGAGCGGAAGGCACAGAGACAGTGTCTGGTCTGACGTGCGGAGCCCTGTTGGGGAGGCTTTGAAGATTGGGTAGTGGGAGCATCCACGGTATTGGGGAAATTGGGCCCAGGGAAGAATAAAGGCTCCCTTTCCTGACCTGGGTTACCCCAGTGGTTTCCAGATTAATTTCCTCCACTAAGGGGCATTCGGATCTCTCCTTGACTTGGCTTACAGTAGAATCCGGGCCTATCATTCCATTTGTATACAGCATTGAAGATTCACTGTGCACTGGACGTATCCTCAAACACAGAGGTGTATTGAATTGATTGAACACAACTGTACCATATATTAAGTAGTACGTATGAATTGCTAACATGTAATTAATATGAATGTGTCACATGCCTTGCAGTGCAGCAGTGAGCAAACAGAAATAACCCTGTCCTCCTGGACCATCATTCTGCCCTTGGCATCTGCTCCCCTTGGGTGTGGACCACCCTAGGAGGCTCCCCTCCAGGGCCGCACCCCGTCCTCCTGGTAGTTGTGGTATAAGGAAGCCAGCCTCCGCTGTCGGGGGCCCCACCCTCCACATGCCTTGTTTCTCTGCAGCCCTCACTCATTTCTGCAAATCCACCGTCCTCCAGGCACACCACCTCTTCTGAGCTTGCTCTCCTCTGGACGCTGGGCAAACGTGGGGTTTGCACTACAGCGCCGCTCCCCACGTTTGTAGTTCAGAATCACAAGGGAAATCTTAATCCGGTACCACAAATTTGGCACACAGAGGAAGTGGAAAACGGAGCCGCCACAGCACCCCCAAACTCCCCCCCACCCCCATTCCAACACGAACCATGTGCTAACCTTTTGGTAACCTTGCTTTTTATCTTCCCCTCTCATATACGTTTTTTCACTGTACAGTCATCTTGTAATTGTAATAATTGTACCCATAGTTTTAAATGCTTTTCCCTGGCCTCACGTGACTTGTGTTTTGCTGAATTCCCATGTAGTTTATGGCCGCCGTGCTTAATCGCCACTGCTTCCCCTTGAACAGATGTGCCATAATTTACCTCACAATTCCTCTATTATTGGCATTCAAGTTATTTCCAATAGTTCTCTAATATAAAAAACACTGTGATGAGCATCTCTGTACAAGAAGGTATTTTTTTCCTTACTTCAGGTTATTTCCTTAGGCCTGACT
This sequence comes from Neofelis nebulosa, assembly GCF_028018385.1. Taxonomy (NCBI): domain Eukaryota; kingdom Metazoa; phylum Chordata; class Mammalia; order Carnivora; family Felidae; genus Neofelis; species Neofelis nebulosa. The sequence continues at coordinate 22,722,834 of NC_080798.1, read as the reverse complement.
CCCAGAGGGGCAATTAGAAGAGACCACTCTGCTTTTCCACCCGTTCTCACAGATTTCTGTTTTCATGGGACTTAGTCCTGCTGCCTCAGGGACTTTTCAGGGCTCCTTCTGGGCAGGGCCCGCAGGAATCACACGCTTCCAGGGGCCCCTTGAAACCCTGGCCCTTGGCCAAGCCCACCGGAAGTGACCCCAGTCTTCATAAGGAGCTGCCTTTTTCCTGGAATTCCCTTCTTGTGCCATCTAATCAATGCTTTGTGGCTGAAACGATCAAAGTTCTGGGAGCTTCCACCGCGTTTCTGGAACTTTCTGGTGCCTGACACCAAGAGAGAGCCAGGAACCTCCCACTGGCCAACCATATTTGCCCTCCCTGACCCAAGCTCCTTTTTCCTCATTCCCACGTGGGGGCTTCCAGTTGTCTGCAGACTTAACAAGTCAGGGCGGAGGGCTAAAGCGCTAGCTGGTGGGGCACAGCCTTGTTGAGACCACTCTGGCTTGGCTCTTCCCGCCTCACATGGTTTCATGGGGGTCCTGCTGGAAAGGCTGGGCACCTAATGGGAGAGATTTACTGAGGTTCAAAGCATTCAGAACATCCTGGTTCCTCTAGGGAAGCAGACATACCAGGACGGGTGGGGGGGTCTTAGGTGTCCTCTCGCCCATTGACGGGAACCAGCCATGAGAAGCAGAGCCAGGAGCTGAGGACCCTAGGGTCTCTGGTCCTTTCCTGGGCTCAGGGCCAGAACTCTGTGATATTCCTGATGACCCAGAGCCCACAACTCATCCCACCAGTGCTGGGGATGTTCAGAAGGGGTCTCCTGAACTCCTCACCCAGCCGAGATCTGCTGGCAGAATCCACACCTGTGATGCCTGCCGGAGGTGGGAACGCGTGTGGGTGGGGAGTTCTCTCTGCTCCGCTCCAACGTTGTACAAACGTCGCCTCTTCCCCAAGCCCACCCTGGCGCCTCCCCCCTGCCTTTCCACCTCTTCCCAGACTTCCTCATAGACTCCCCCCCTCTCCTCAGGCACTTAACTCTAGTCCAGCAACACCTCCCACCTCCTGTTTGCATCTGGATCTTTCTTGAGTTGCTAATTCACCCACAATCAATAATTTTATTCTTTTAAAGAAATTACAGAATATTTCTAAGTGTATGCAGGGACAGGGGGAAGAGCACAGTGTGTGTCGTTTTAGATTTGATGTGTTCTGGATTTAGAAGTGCTGAATAATTCATTCCTGTTTAAAAAATAAACATACTATCTCTATCAGTACTTGACTGGGGACTTCATAAGGAATTGGTTCCAGGGGTGCAGGGTTCTCGGGTTGGGAGCATGAGAGAAAAGGCAGCACTGTGTGGGGAGAGGCTGTTCTTCCCTCCATGGTTGGGTGGCATGGCGGTCATGGCCATGCTTAGAGGGGACATTGCTGGTTCTTCGAACCTTCACCTTCCCTTTCAGTTTCTCTCCCTCAGCCAGTGTTCAGTCCTTCATTATTCTACCCACTGCCCTCTGTCTTTCCTTCTAGCCCTTCTGCTGTCTGTTCGTCTGCTTCTGTTTGTCCCTCTACCTAATCATCTCTCCTTTCTGCTGTCCCTCTCTCCATCCATCCTTCCACCCTCTTTCCCTTTATCTACTCATCTATTCACTCATCCACTCATTGCCTACCCTCCCTCAGCCATCTGTCCATCTTGCCAGCCATCTGTCCACCTATCCATTGTGTCATGGGCATCTACACGGTGCAAATTTCTGAACTCCACATGCCTGGCCTTATATTCTCGTGAGAGATTCAGGCAAGGGAACCCCTGACGATCCCTTGGTTGGCCTCCCCTGACCACGTTAGAGCTTCCTCCTCCTGGTAAGTTTATGTATACCGTTTCTTCTTCCAAAAAACTCCTTCTTTTCTTCCAGTGCTTCCTGAAGACTGATGGGCCGGGTCACCCTAAAGAGTTCATGGTGAAGAGACTCCATATGATGCCTTCTAGATCTTTCATGGCCCACAGGGAAAGGAGGCCCAGGGAGGGAAATATGTCTGCACCAAGTCTTACAGTGAGCAGGACTCATTATATGAGTGCTCTTGTTCTAAATTCGTGCACATCAGCATCTCAGACTTGGGAAAACTCCTGGAGTTTTTTCCGGTGTCCGGGCTCATGTCTTCCTAACCCACAGGGAATAACAGTTGACATGGCAGCAAGGGTTTTTGTGGGGGCTGGTGTCGGATTGCACGTAAGCCCCTTCTCACTCCCCCCATGCTCTGCTATCCCTGAAGGACAGAAGATGGCTCTAGTTGGACGTGATTTGTGTGTGGCTGTCACCCCCACCCTTGCCTGGACACCTCAGCTGGGTATTGGAGCCTGGGAATAGAGGCAGCTGGTACATAGCCACAACCCCGAGCTGTGTCAGTCAGTGAATGTCGAGCTGCTGATAACTCTGGGGCTGTGGGGTTTCTTCAAGCAGTTTCTTCATCTAGAAAATGGAAAACAGGATGGCTAACATCTGTTTTGTCAGCGTCCAGTGGCTATGGCAGGGTCCACGAAGGCTGTGCATACAAGCACTGCAGGACGGTGAGGGCTGAGGTACAGCGTCTCACCTTCTGATGTGGGGATCCCCTCAGACTTGAACTCTGGGTCTCCCTCTCTTCTCCTGCCACAGAGCAGCCCAGCAATCTGGAGGGCGAGCGGGCACAGAGTCTTAGACATTGCCCTCAGAGAGTCCAATTCTGTGGACCATGGCCTGGGTGGAATAATGGCCCTGGAAGCAAGTCCTGGAAAAGGCCCGGCCCATTGTCACACGTGAACGGCCCCTGGATGTGCCCAGAGTGGGGATGAGCTTGCCATGGTCACAGGTGCTGGGCTGCCCAGCTGTGCCACCTATTGGCCGTGTGGCTGTTGGGTGGCACCTTCCTAGCCGTGGAGTGGGGTGGCTTCTCTGGGCTGTGATTCCACAGTGCCACTCAGTGAACCCACTCGCTCGCCTGCTGACGGCACGCTGCACGCCTCGTCTCCCCTCTGCTAAATCACAAACAGAAACTGAACTCGGGGTCACGCATGAAGTCATGAGTGTAAGTTTATTTTTTACATGTGGAGTGTTCTTTATTTACAGCCGAAATCCCCTGAAGATTACACTTTAAAAAGATTTAATAGTGCGGGGGTCAGATGGTGACCTCTTGCCATGCTCCAGGCAGCCAGGCGATGTCGAGACACAGCAACCTCTTTGAAGAGGTTCGGCAAGGAGGGCAGCCGGTGTGGGGCCAGCCGGGGCTCGCGCTGCGCCGCGAGCCCTGTGGCAAAGGCTGGGGCCTTCAGGGTCTGCCCTGTGGACTTGGGTGGGGGGTGCCGGGGGTCAGGAAGCCTGAGGCCAGAACCCTGCAGGGAGAGCAGGGTGGAGTAAAGAGGATGTCGATTTGGAGATGAAAATCGAGGCCGGGCGCTCTGACCAGGGGTATGGCTTTATGCTCACAGCCAAACACGGCTCCCCAAGGCAGCCCGGCATGTCTCTTTGACTTCTTCTAGGGATTCCTCTCCAGTTGGGTCACTAACAACTTTCTGAGAAGAGGGACGAGGGATGCTGTGCGTGAGAGGGCGGCCCGGTGACACAGGTGGGATAAGTCTGCACAAATGGCCCTTGGAAGACACACCATCTTTTTTTTTTTTTCCAACTGAGAGATTTGGGGGGAAAAACCCCACTTTTTCTCCTTATGCAATTTTAATCTCCTGTTTAATGACAGCTTTTGGTTAGAGGATGTACGATTGCCGCAGTGAACTCAGGAGGCGCATGTGCCCCCTCTGGCTTGGGGCACGGACCTCGCGCGCAGGTTCCTGGGGTCCACACGGGACTGGCGCGACCCCGCCCACTCTCCGCCTGACCCCGCCCCGGCCGACGCGGTCCAGCCGGTCAGGACTGCCTCTGGGAACCCAGGCTCTTCGAGGCATGCGGTTATTTCATGAGGAAAGCGGGGTGTTTTCCAGGCCTGCGTTCGATTTTCACTTATAATTATCTCCACATAAGTCTTCAATTTGGGATTTTGAATTGGAGACACATGAACCCGGCTATTCATGTTACAAGATCAGTGACAAAAATCACATGATATTTGCATGCTGTAATTATTCCTCCAACCTCCTCAGCGGGCTTTGTTTGGAAGTAAGACCTGCATGCAGTGCCCTGCGCCCTTCTTTCCGGGGGGGAGGGGGACGGGGGGGGGGCGGCTTTCCTGAATTTGGTTTGGGCTTCTTTGTGTTGGTGTCTAAATTCCCCGAAGTGAAGCGAGCTTGTCTTTGGTTGTCCTCAGCCCACTGTCTCATGCCTCCCAGACTCTGGCCTCCGTTCTCCCATGTCTGTGGCATGGCTTTGCTCTGGCCGGTGTTTATCCTCCGATGGGTGGGATTAGGGATCACAGTAACATTTGAGGTTGGAGGACACGTTTGCGTCACCCAGTGAACTTCCCTAGCACAGAGGGGGCGTGCCTTTGACAACAAACTTGGCGTCTAATGGTCAGGGTGCAGATGGGTGGGGGTGGCCCAGGCTCCTGGGGCCACCATGACTCGTGTGGACAGGTCACACCCCTGCCTGTTTCCTCCCTTCTCAGATGAGCCGATGGAACCCACTTGGCGGGGTTGGTGTGGATGAAATGAAATAATGCATGTGAAGTGTCCGGCAAAGTGCATAATTATGATGATGATCATCACTCAGACATTGACTTAGCAGAGAGCTTATTAGGCAGCTCTGTGTGTGCAGCTCCCTGGAGGGTGTGGGAGGCATCCATTGGGTCCCATTGACCACGGCACTTGGAGAAATGGGCAGAACAAGCCAAGACTGGTGGAGGCTGTGCTTGGGCTACTGGTGCTGGGGGGCAGTTTTGATTCCTCTGTGCAGCTGTGTCCCTTTCGCAGCAAAATCCCCGTAGCCCCAGCCAGGCACCGAATGAACTCATGTGCTCCTTGGAGGGGTCTTTGTGCAGCCAGATCAGCGGGCCCCGGGCAGCTCTTGGTCTGCACTCAGAGCTCACTGGGAGTTCTCCACAATGGATTACTTGGCTCTCAGTAATCGCTCACTCAATAAATGGTGATGCATTATTCGGGCCGTCCACGCAGCCTCAGCTAATCGCCCAAGTTCCCTTAGAACCGTTTTGTAATGCAAATAGTTATTTGTAACCACATGTGGGCTCCAGCTAAATGTCTAATCTGGTGAGTCCATCCTATAGGAGGGAGATATTTGCTGGACCCAGTATACGCTGAAGGGGACAAGCATGCCTTTCTCTGCACAAATTGCTGCGTGGACATCGATGTGGAGAGGGGCTCCTTTTGGATGTTCCTGTTGGTTTTGAAGCCAACATCACCAGGTGTTTGGCGTACTTTGGATCTAGCTTGGTGGCCTTTAAAAATTAGAGACCATCCTGAGGTACTTAGAAATACTGCCTGCTCTATCTAGGGCCACCTGGGTGGCCCAGTCGGTTGAGCATCCGATTCTTGGTTTCGGCATGATCTCACGGTTTTGAGGGTTTGAGCCCCGTGTCAGGCTCTGTGCTGATAGCGCGGAGCCCGCTTGGGATTCCCTCTCTCTCTCTCTCTGCCCCTCCCCTGCTTACGCTGTCTCTTTATCTCTCAAAATAAATAAGTAAACTTTTTTTTTTAATATTGGCTGCTCTGATCTTGTTCTTGCGGGTTCCTCTCTGTCTCCTCTCCTTCTGTGCCCCCTAGAGAAAGAATGTTGAGGCGTTGTCAAGAGTGAGCCATGAGAATTAAGACAGTAGAGACTGCACTTACCAAGGGGACCTCTTTTAGATCTTACTACAGTGGATCTAAATTGCAGGCCTGCTGTGTAAACGACGCGTCAAGAAGGTCAGCATCTTCATGGGAGAGGCATCCCAGCAGTGGGAAGGGCCGGGTCAGAGTGCATCTGTGATGTCTCGGGAGACGAACACCTGTCCCGAGCCGCACCTGAGAGCACGGGTCACACAACCACAAGCCAGCAGAACAGAGCCTTATTGAGAAAAGTCCGAAAGGACCGGAGCAATCAGCTTACAGGGAATATTTTGGCTTCGCAGGAATGTGGTCCTGCTACTTGAAAACATATCCTTTGCACGGAAGACACACATAATCCTGGTCCAACTTTGCCCTTTGAGTAAAAATACGCTCAGTTGGAATTTTGGAGGTGGGGGGCCGGGGAATAAGAGATGGGGAGGGATCTATTTCAAGCCTGTTGAGCAGAATATCTGCTTGTAGAGAGAAATGCGAAGGGAGTGGTATTAATGGAGTTCTGTTTTGTAAAGTGGGACCAGCGGATGCAATAAAACATTTGTAAAAGTGGCGATTGAATCATATTCAAGAGAGCACCTGATTTGTGACCCTTGCAAGTACTCGTTGGAGCTGTCTTTTGGACAGACCCTGGAAGGCCCCGGGGAAGGTACACATACAGGTTTATCAGGCCCGCTTGCTGCCCTGTTTGGTCCCTGCTCTTCGGTCTGAGGTCGTCAATATTTCCATTAAAACACACACTTTTTAAATGGAGATTTATGACTGTGGCAGGATATTTTGCTCTGGGGCATAACTTAACTTACTGGGTCTGCACTTGGGGGGGGGGGGAGAGACTTTTCTCCACCAAATTTCTCAAGAAAAATCAGCATTGATCTGAGTATTATTGAACTGTGCTACTTGATTTTTTGAAACGTATTGATTGAGTAGAACAGGCAAAAATATTGAAAAGATGGTATGTTTTCACTGAGATTTTATAATCTCACGACTTAAATGAGATGCTGTATTTGAAAGTACTTCATAGTCTGCCTGGTATACAGTAGGCATCAATAGATACTACTTTGGCTCTGTTATTATGACTACTCTCACCACCAGCACCAGTACCACGACTGATTTTCCTGAGTTGGGTAAATATTGAGTAATATACTTTATGTGTCATACTGTCAGGAGGCTCTGGGTGCCCGCATGTTAAATATTAATTGTCCTACGTCTGATCGTATTTAAGTTTGTGGCCATTGGTATTATGTTGAAATAAATTTGGTAGCGTAAGCAGCTTGGACAGAAGCTGCAGAATTGGGGCGAAACTCACTCTTGGTGTCAGTTTCCTGCACCCGGGGTCTTGTGGGTATAGGCTGGTTGGGGCATTTTACCTTTGTGTCCGCCTTCACTGTGTGATAGCCTTGCAGTATTCTGGGCCGGGGAGAAGCCGAGGGACTCAGAAGACCCTTGACTTTGGAGCTGGGAGTCATGAGGCCTGATTGAAGGCCTTGCTTTGCCACCAAAGGTACTTAGAAAGGTGGCGTGGCCTGCTCCGGGCCGTAGATTCCCATTTCCAGGAGGCGTACTCGAGGAGGGCTCCCCCACGTTGACATCTGTGTGCTCTGAGGCCATGCCTATGAAATAGCGGCCTGTGGGCAGGCTTCACCGGCCCTGACCTGCCCTCAAGATGCAGCATGGGTTAGAAACAGGTGTCCGGGTAACAGGTGTCGCAGATGAGCCCATCTCAAAGCCCCGAGGGCTCCCTGCTTACTGGGCACAGGTTGGCCTGAGGGCCAGTGATGCCCTTGCTTGAGGCATGGTTCCCAGAAGATAACTGTGCCACTCGGCTCCACACTTGCATTTTTGGAGTTGAGAGCTACGGGCCTCGGTGTGTCCTGCATTTCCAGCAGTGGACTGGGGAAATCAGGCATGAGGTCGGTGATACCAGCAAATAAGAATATTGTTTACCTTTAGGACAGTTTATCATTTCCTATGAGATGGTTCATGGACACCACAATCTTAGATCTCTTCTGCCGCTGTTACAGTAATGCTTATTTCCAGTGGGCTTTCTTTGTTGAGGGAGTGAGGGGAGTTATTCATGTCCCTGCCTTTTGGTATCGGTGTTTCAAGAAAATATGCTTTTACTTTGAGTTTCTGCAGGTCTCTTGGCCGGTTTCATTGCCCAAGAGCGTCAAGGTCACGGATCCAACAGGCTGGGCTCTGTTCGCTTGACCTTCTCATCTCTGGCAAGCTTTCTTCCACTTGGCTTTGGCCATCCAGCCCAGGACCAGTACCTGCGCTGCCTCTGAAATCTGGCCTTCACCCATCCTTCCTTCTGTCCATCACTGCCTTTGCTTCCAACTCGCGTTTGGTGATGCCACCACTGTCAAATGACAGATGTCTTCAGCCACCGATGCTGCTGCTTCACTGTCCCTTTTCCCTGCCTTCTTGATCATCTTCGCCCAGATTAGAGGTCATGTCCGTCATTTCAATTACTTCCTTACATCCCTCCTCAGTCCCCCTGGCCTCCTTCTCTTCCATCCTGTGCACCTGACAAAAACCACAGCCTCAGGTGAGCTCAGATAGCCACCTGGTCTTTGCTGCTTCCTTGTGCCTCAATTCCCCATAGAATATTGCACAGTCCGGGTGGTGGGTCTTTCCATGGATCCATGACAACAGACAAGAAGCGGGAGCTCGGTGCGCCATGGTTTTGCCACGTTTCTCTAGGGCTTGCTCTCCAAAATGGCCACACTGTCCTCCTCCTCTTTGCTGTCCTCTGTTGCTACTGACCTGGCCTCCCCTGAGAAAGCAGGGCTCTCCGGGGCCTTTCTCACCCAGCCTGTACCCATTACAAATGCTTGCCCTCGTCTTGCCTTCTCTGCCTGCAGGGGTGCCGGTGACCCCAGCCCTTCTGTCCTCTGAGGAGCGGTTCCCCGGGGGGCGTGCATGGGCACACCTCCGTTGCACATGCGCCCTTCGCCGCTGCCCCCACTTCTCACTCTTGCCTTCTTCTCCTTTGCTGGGACTGTCTTTCCCCTAGGCCTTGGCTCAAAGGTCCCCTCCTCTCAAAGGCCTTGCCCCACCTCCCACTTGCTGGCTGTCTCTTACCCTGTTTCTTCCCTCTCTGACACTTTCTTATCACCTCTCCTTATCCTAATTTGGTTCTTCCCTGTCCTGCACATTTGAGTCCCCTGAGAGAAAGGGCCAAATGCATCTTGCTCCTTGCTGCAGCCTAGCGTCTAGTATGCTGCTTGGTACCTAGGAAGTACTCAGAGAGTATTTGTGGGGAGAGAGCACGCTGCCATGATCCAGCCTCCTCTCCCTGGCTAGAGCTCGGGTTTCATCTCTAGAGGACTGTGGACCCCAGACAAAGAGGCTAGGGGTCCTCATGGAGGTCCACTTGATTCTGTGCTGTCAAAGGAAGAAGCATGGTTGTGGGTCTGCTAGGCGAAGAGCTGGGTGCATACCTTGTGTCCACACTGGCTGCCCAGGCAGGGCTTGGCCTCTGGGAACAACACCGCCTCTGGGACCTCTGGTTTAGAAGCTCCTCTTCTTCATCTGCCTTGTCCGTGTGCTATCTCTGTCTGGAGCCTTCTGGAGCTTTTCAGGGTAAAACCAGCTCACTGCCGCAGGCCCTCCCGACCCCCAGGGCAGTGTCCCATTGTCTGCCTTCTGACGTTTGCCTCCTTGGTAGCTCCCACCTGATCCCACCTGACCTCGCCCACACCCTGAGCCCTACCTCTGAAAGGTGACCCACGACTCTGCCCCAGACACACCCGCGTCCCCAGCCCCGGACCCCATCGAGACTAACCACAGACGACCCCCACCCCCAAATTAGTGGACTGTGTCTGTGTTGACACACCCATTCTCTCCCTAATGATATGTTTATTTAACTGATGACTGCTGTCCTCATTAGGGACTCATTGTTGAGCCTGGAATAGTGATTATTTTTGCTGATATTCCTTCTCTGCAAAGATGAATTTTTTTTTTTTTTAAAACATCGCTCTTTTGGTGTGCTATGAATCCTTAATGAGGAGAGTTAAATTTAAAAGAAACCCCCAAACCACCCTTCAGGTTGAAAATAGAAGTGTCTGCACAAGCAGGCTGATAATCTGCTGATTATTGATGGACATGATTGGTGACAGACCCACAACTTGCAATAAGACTAGAGCGCCGCTCGTGCATCTGAGCGTGGTAGCAACCAGAGAAAGAAGCAGCTTAGCCAATGGGAAGCGATGCTTGGGGTTCCAGAACATTCTCTTCCCTTTATGTAGAAAGAGTCATGGTTCTGATGATGGTTGGGGTATTGAGAATGGTATCCAAATTGGACCCGGAGCTGTGCAATTCTTTGGGAGGGGTGGGGAAAGATGTTCATAAAAGCTTATTTGCTGAATACTCAGAAAGTCCACAAATGAACTTCTCAGCCCCTGAAACCTATCTTTCTCTTGTGGGATTCCAACCGAATTCCCATGTGGCAGGGTGAGTGTTACTTCTCTCAGATGAGGAGAGTGGGACCCTGAGAATAGGAGTTGGGTTGGGGTGTGTTGGTGTGACAGCAGGTTGGGGTGTATTTCCCCAGTCACCATGGGGAGACCACATTTTTTGTCTTCTCGTCTGTTTACTGGGTTTATTGGGATGATGGCAGCATTGTGGGAATATCACACAGCAACTTGACCACGGTGACCACTGTTATTCATGATGAGGACCCCGGGGTCTCTCTAGGGCGTGTAAGACTAGGGGAGTGACACAGGAAGCCACCGAGGAGCAGCTGAGGCCAGAGGGTGGACAGTTTAGCAGGGGTGGGAAGGAAGCAGCCTCAGGATCAGGTCATTGGTTCCAGTGTTTGCTGCATGACATTGGACATGTCACTTGACCTCTTGGAGCCTTGGTTTCCTCACCTCTGTGATAGGGTTTTTGTGGATCAAAGAAAACAATGCACGTACGGAGTTTAGTTACATGGTCAATCTCAAGAGTGAGGTGCTATAACGCCTCCTGCTGCGTACATGTCTTGACTGACTGGCCTCACAAGTGCAGCACCTCTCCCTTGGGGCCGTGAGCTTCTGGAAGCCTGGCCCCACCAGCCTCTCTTTATAAGATGTCCCTGCCTGGCACCAGCAGGTGCTGGGTCAGTGCGGCGAGTGTCTGGTCACCCGGTCCCCTTCCTGGTGCCTGGTGTACCTCCTCCCTGGCCTCTGGGCCCTGGCTCTTAAGGGCATCCTTTCTTCCCTCAGTCACCATGTTCCCCGAGGCTGCGAGGACCACTGTCTCCACAGCTCCCTGTTCTACCTCAGTGCATGGACAGAATCTTCCTCATTGGAGCTGCCCCAGATTGTGGTCTTTGAAAAATTTCTGCTTGTTCACTAACCACCTGAGCTTAGGGTATGGGCTTATCTTCTGTCTTGGTGCTGAACAGGTCCCCTCCAGCTGTTGCTACCAAAGCTCAACATTGGGCCATCCAGTGGCCAATAAAACCACAGGGCTCAAAGGCTGACACTGGCCCAGCTCCAACTGTCCCTACCAAATGAATCTCTCTTAAATGCAGATCCAGGAGGAGTTCTGGAGGCAGAGCCGTGGATGGACAAGGGAGGGAGGAGGTGATCCTGCCCAGAACTCTGGGCTGGCCAGTGTAGATTGTGTCCTACACTACCATGGCAGACTGAAACTCCAGCTAGAAAAGTCTATTGCGTGTTTATTGCTATATTTCTCATCTGTTGTCTGTAGAAGGTGCCCTCCAGGAGGGCAGGGACCATGGCTGACCATTCACTGTTGCTTCTCTGGTGTCTGACACATGGCAGGTGCTCAGTAAGCATTATGAATAAATGAATGAATGAGTGAGTGAATGAATGAATGAATGGGACACCCATGTGTGGAACACTAATGGTGCTTGAAAGGGCTAGAGAAGAGAGCACAAGGCAGGACACAAGCAGCCTTACCAGACGGGTTGTAGAAGCAATTGCTGTAGAGTTCACAAGCTGGTGAAGGGTGCTTCAGTGTTGGGCTGTCCAAGGTTCCTCCGGAGAGACGGTGCTCAAGCTGAATTTTGAGTCCCAGCTGGTCCCCGGAGGCAGAGGAGGGAGAAGAGTGTACATAGAAGGCAGGGTGGGATGGGCAGAGGTGTGGAGGTAGGCTCGCAGCTGTGTGGGGCCGGAGTGTGTGCCTGGGAGGTGTTGGGGACCAACTCGGAGAGGTCAGCAGAGGCCAGGATTCACAGACCCAGGCCGAGGAGTTCAGCTGTGACCCCTGATGTTATTTTAAGGTGGTGGCTTTTTCATATTTAATTATGAATGAAATTGCATTTGAGGATCGCAGCTGATGACGGCGTGTGGTTATGCTGTGTGGGCTGCTTTCAAAATAGCTCACCCCAAACTTCATTAGTGATTAGTTCGAGGAAAGTGCAGCCTGACCCGCCAGCATTTTTCATGTCGTCTGTATCTAGGCTGTGGGAACTCAGGGAAGGGTAGCTAGTGGCTTTTCAGGTCCCTGGCTTTGAGGGCCCTCTCTTCTAGGTCTTGTGCATGGAGGCTCATCCCCGGGCACCTCAGCATTTCCTGAGGCAGCCAGCGTGTGACTCCTTTGTAATTCTGCTGCTTTGTCCCTCCAGTCAGTCCCCATTCCTGCTAGTGGAACTTGGACCGCCCTGAAGGGAGACTGATGGAAACCCCTGCCTGCAGCTCTGCACAGCCAGGGAAGCCAGGGCTGGTGCTGGACACTGCCCCCCAGGCTGCTTGGCCCACTGAGCTGGGCCGTTGAGCCGAATGGCTGGCGCCCCCAGTCTCCCAACTTCTCCTAAATATGGTCAGTGTTTGTCGTAACTCCCACCACTGTCTGCACAAACTGTAGATTTAGGCTTGGCCTCCCTCCTTTCTCTAGACTTAGTGTAAACCCTCATTATAGTTGAGATTAGCCTTCGTGGGAAGTACACATGGGTTGGCAACAACAGCAAATCCCAAACAGCATCTCCGGCGCTTTGACGAGCACATCACACTGGTGCTTGTCCTGTTTCTTCTTCTGAAACCCGTTCCGGATCCTGGCCAGAGGCCAGGCTGCAGCCCAGGGCGAGTCCTCTCCGGGAGCGTGCCGGTCCCACGCCTAGCTCGCCGCCCCCTCTCGGGAGCTTGTGCCTGCTCGCGCCTCATTCGCTGGTTGATCTTTAGAAAATTGCACCACATCTCTGAGCCCCATGTTCCTGGTATCTGTGTCTTGGGGATCAAGTGAATAATGGAGATGAGATAGAGATTGCATAAAGTTGAAGGAGCTTAGCACTGTCTGGGCTCCCAGCACGAGCTGCGTGTTTGCTCTGATGACAGTGACGATGATGACAGACAGTGTGGCGTGGTGGCAGGGGAAGGGAGCCAGACAGCCTGGCTTGGACTCCTAGTCCTATCCCTTGTTGGTAACTTAGCCTCGGGCAAATTGCTTGACCTTCCTTTGCCTGTGTTTCCTCCTCCTGCGCGAGGGCAGGACTGATAGCATTTCACAGGGTGGTTGTCAGGGTTTGAACGCGGACCTCACCAAGGGGAGCCCGCCGGTGCTGAGGACCAGCGTGTGCTGGTTGCGTGTCAGTTCTCATTGTTTCTTACTGTGGCTGCTGTATTATTTTAGTTGTTGCTGTGTGACCTCTTTGAGCCTCAGTTTCCCTATGATGAAGCAGGGATGCAGTGCCCAGTGCTGAGTTCTGTAGGAGCGTGGGGCCCTAGGGCCCCGGGGGGTGCCGCTCCGCACCTCTCTCTGCCTGGCCCTCCCCCCCGCCCCCGGGCTCTGAAGCTCCGTAGCTAAGTAACCCTGGCTGATGTGTGACTTTGGATGGTGGTGCTCGCAGGAGATCCGCGTGTGCCGCCTCCTTCTTTGGGTGACAGCTGTTTCCAGGCAGATGCCTCCCCCATGTTCTGGAGCGGTGAAGAAAGGGGAGAGCGTCCCAGATTTAAATTTGGAATGTGCGCAGAATCACGCCAGCCCACAGGACCCACAGGCTGGGCGATCCTCGGGCCCCCTGCTGCTCCAGACAGAGACGGTGGGCGCGTGGTGGGGTCTGGGGCCCGGGTGGGGCTCTTGAAGCCCCGAGTGCAGTGGAAGGCCCAGAACGGCTCGTGGGGCCAGCAAGCGGCCCCTGACCGCCCACCGGAGGAGCGTCTCTCTTGCTTGCTGGTCTGCTGCGTGCAGCGCAGGCATGACATGCTGGTGGGAGGTGTGCACCTATCAAGAGAAGTGAGCAATTGTGGGGACTCGGGTCTGCTTCCCAAGGGTCCCCTGAGCAGTGCCCCCTGGCCTCAGGGTGTGGCCCCCTCAGGGCCTGGCCCGCCCCTGGGCAGAGAGCAGCTCACTGATATGCTGGCCTTCCCAGGTCCCTGGGTGAGGGTTCCTTGCCCCCGACAGGCCTCTTGCTCTGACCCACAAAGCCGCCCGTAGAGCTGGGACAACCCCACGTGGGGGTGAGGGTTATAAGGCCTCTGCACTGTAGGGTGAAAGGCGGGACAGCCATAGCCCTGGGGTGTGGAAGAGAGGTGGGGAGGGAGACGGTGGCAGGCATGCTCCAGACAGGCGCTGGGAGCTGTGGGTGGGTGGCCTCTGTGGACCGGGAGACGTTCCTTTTCCCTGGATGTCTGTTTAGGACTCCCATCTAGGGGTGTCTCACAGTTGTCAGCTGGATGACTGTTGCAGGAGGTCTCACGTGCACTTGTCACCCCAGGAAGGGCAGGCCAACTCCCAGCTAAACCGGCCCCAGTCCCTGGCAGACTGCTACCCAGCCTGTCCCAGCTCTGGGAGTGTCTGCTATCCTAGAGGGCAGCAGTGAGAATGACAGCTGGTCAGACTTGGCCTGGGGGCTGACGGGGGTTGGAGAGACACCCCCAGACACTCAGGAGGTCTGAGCCTCTCCTGGGGTGGGGGGTCAGAGACACCCCCAAGGCCCCATTGGCTCCATATCTGGAGGGACAGGAGGGGCCAGGTAGCTTGCCTAGGAAGCCCAAACCCCGTGGCCACACTGGCTGTTATTCCTCAGATGTGGCCTCAGGGGACAAGGTGGTAGGTGTTAGGAGGGTCCCCGGAATACATCTGGGGCAACAGTGCCATCCCTGATGGGAGACTGCACTAGACTCAGCTTCCCCCTCCCAACCCCCCCTTTGCCCCGCTGCACAACAATGTCATCTGAGCAAAGGGACTGGATTCCATGCACATTCTCTTTTAGTTACTTCCCCTTCTCGCCTTCCCAGCGCATCGGAGACAAACGTCCCAAGTGAAGGATAGTTTTCCTCTTGCATCTTTGACAAGCCTCTCACCTGCCCGGGCTCTCTCACATCCCCTTGGGCCAGGGCTTGGAGCAGAGGGAAGATGGCACTCTCTCAATTATCATTGTCTCATACCTGCATATAATACACAAAAATAAGCCTGAATGCTTTTTCCTAGTATGCAGTTTGCTGTCTATTTTTAACTTGCACATGCAGGGCCCCAAAGAAAATTCTGTGAGGAAGTAAGAGCGTATTGAGGTCACAGGGATACAACCACCGAAGAATGTAAGGTAGCTGCGGCGATGACATCCTTTATAAAACACGAGTCTCTCAGAGAGAGGGCTCTCTCTTCTGCGACAGGCATCACGAGCGTCGGCTGCCCATCTTCTGCTGCTGTGCACTTAATTCGGTTCCAGCCATGGCAGGAAGACTTGGGGGAAAAAAAATCCCACCATTAAAGACGTGCTCTTTGTGTTTTCAATCTGTGACCCCAGAAATCTCTTTAGCAAGCCATGGTTCAGTGAACTGGCACACAGCAGCCGTTCAGCAGTGGAGAACTCATAAAACAGATGGGAGCTTTACATTTTTGTTTAGTTTTTAAGAGCAGTTTTTATAACATCGCTTAAAACCATTCTGATGCATCATACTGTTTACACTCAAAGCTTTGTAGCTAAGATGTTTACAGTATGGAGAATGTTTTAAGATATTTTATAGTTATGATATTTGGATAATTGGCAAGGAAAAAAATAGTTTGTTGAGATTGCAGTGATGTTGGTAATCGTGAAGTAACTTATGAGTCTCAATAAATATGTCCAGTTTGGTGGAAAGTACAAACTCAGTTAAAACAAAACAACACAAGAGGGAATATCTTTTTAGTGAAATCATTTCCTTTTCTTAATCAAAAGATGACAGGCAGGGCTTTAGAACTCCCATCTGTGTGGTACCACGCCACGGCCCTGCACACACTGCCTCTCCCCTCGAGACTGAGAGCTGCATCACGTCGGGCCGCATTGCTATTCCGCACGAGTTCATGCAAACACCGAAGTTAACAAGGTTCGGTTTCAGCGGGCCACCTTAAAGCAAACCCGGGACGGCCCCGCGCCCCCCCATATCTCCGTGCAGTGGAACTCACAGAGATTGTTTGTAATGTCAAAGAATTTATGCAGAGCTAGGATTTAGAACTCCCTTTTTTTTTTTTAACTGCCCAAAATGGCATTAATCAAAAACAATAACTCCTTTTAACTTTTCTAAGTGCTCTAAAGGAAAGTATGAAATAATCCGTGTGTGGGCCACAAATGTGGAGAATGCAAACATTTCATAATAAACATGTTTAAATGAAAGTCCCTGGCAAGATAGTCTCAAAGATAGTACATACTGGGTTAATTAATCCATCCTCATAAAAATAAACCTCACTTTTAAGATTTGACCAGTAAAAATCATTAGCATATTTGGATCAGATGACTTTATGTATACATTGAACTTCTCCGCTGCAAATTGTCCTTGGAATGCCTGGAAACAGCTTTCAGTTTAAAGTCTAAACTCCCCTTCTATCTGCTGCTTGTGTTTCCAATACAGTGATACGATGATTTATTCTGGTTTTATCTGTTATACCTGCAATTGATCTACTGGTGATGGGATTAAATTTATCATTTTCGTTGTATAAATCATGGTTAGATAGCCAGAAAAATGTTTAGTTGCATAAAAATTCCTATTGTTTGCTTACAACACACAACGTTTGATTTTTGCTGTAATCAAATTACGATAGCACATTATTTTTACTCCCAAGATGTTTCTTTTTTGCTATCTTAAATTGAATCATTTTGGTCTATCCACAAATGCTACCTTTAAAAAAAGAAAAAAAAGTATTTTCCTGAAATCATACATCGAAACAAAGTGTTGACTTTGGGCTGTGGATCCTTCCGTGTTCTGAGGTTCTGCTAAGTTAGAAATCACGTAATTTTCTTTTTCTTTAAAAAAAATTTTTTTTAATGTTTATTCATTTTTGAGAGACAGAGACAGAGCATGAGCAGGGGAGGGGCAGAGAAAGAGGGAGACACGGAATCTGAAGCAGGTTCCAGGCTCTGAGCTGTCAGCACAGAGCCTGACGTGGGGCTTGAACTCATGAACCACAAGATCATGACCTGAGCTGATGTTGGACGCTCAACCAACTGAGCCACCCAGGCGCCCAGAAATCACGTAATTTTCTAAGGCTAGTTATGGTGTGGATGATTCTGGTGTAATGTTGTGCTTTTTGTACAGGAGAAGACGAACTACCACAACAGTAAAACCTTCTCGTTTTAAAAGAACTAGAATTGGAATTCATAAGCCCAGTAGGAGTTAAGTTGTGACCATCCAGACAGTGAAATTCTGAACCTGAGATAACGTTGCACTTCAAATCCTTATGAAAATAAAAACAACCCGACACAAATTATTGAAGGGAAAACTCCAGTGTGAGTTTAATTTTATCCAACTTTATTGGCAGCTTATTTTGAACTAATGTGCAATAAAATTGCCAAGCAGAACAATTCAAAGAAATGAGAAAACACATTCTTTTGTTGTTGGTTTCTTACACTGTTTGTTTTCATAAAGACTGTAGAGCAGTAAACACCTGAAGAAATGATTCGGGTTTTGTCACCATCATGCTTGGCCAGAGAGCTTCAGGGATCAGTCCTCTTGTGATGAGCCAGTTGAAGAAAGGGCGGGGGCTGGGCCATCAGCTTCAGCATGTCCCAGTCTGGATCTGCCCTCTCCCCCACCCCCATGGGGACACATGTGGCCCCTGGGTAAGCCCTTCTATGGTACCATCATTCTGGCTTGACTGGGAACAAGACAAGTGCCCACTCCGAAGAAAGTGCCTTTCACATGAATGTTTCTGGAAAAGGGCTTACAAATCCGAGGGATCCAGCAGATTATAAACAGTGTCGGCTTTATCCCTTCGTTTTAAACCAGAGACTCAACATTGCCTATTTTAGAGAGCATGTGTTTATGCCTTCAAAATGGACCTCTGCATGTGTGGATGTCTGTCCAGAAGCCACACCTAGTGATTCCCGGGGCGGGTGAGCACCTCTCTGTAATAGTCAATCACAAGCTCCATTTACTGATGTGGACAAGCTTCTCAACACCTCCCTCTCCCAGTGCAGGGGCCTGGCCCTGGGGGAGGCTCTCACTTGGGGGACGCCTGCAAGAAGGTTCTACCCTGGGTGGGCTGGCACCCATCTAGAGACGAGGAGGGAGGGAGTGATATGCATAAGGGCTGCCGACTGGGGGTCCCAGAGGAGGCCCAGATCCTCCGGGCAATGGGATTAAGAATCCAACATGCATGTGTGAATTCACCATGGCAGAGGCCCACGGTTTCTACCAGACTTTTGATGGAGTGCCTTTCTTGTGTGTGTCTGCGAAACATAAACTTTGCTGGATGGACCCTTTGATGTAAAAACTGGGAGATGGTGATCTCCTTTTGCAGAAATCAGATGCAGACACAGACTTTTGCTCCTGAGAAAGTCTCACCCATGGATGCTAGGGGAGGTGCGTTGGGAGGAGGCAGAAGGCTGGTCACCCCCAAGTGCACCCTACAAAGCCCACTGTTGCAGGACTTCTTAAGGCAATGTGTTGAGGTGATGGTTGTGACGACCGTGAACAACAATGTTAAGGAAGTGAGCCAAGGCCTTGGGTGGGAGTCAGGTAAAGCAGTCCACAGGGGAGGCCCAGCCCAGGTGCTGAGCTTTGGGAGCTGGGGGTCAGTGCTGATGTGTACCCCTGTGCCAGCTCGCTGGTCCCCCACCTTCCAGGCCTTCCTCCAGTTATGGGACTCGGACTAGGGACCCCGATGTGTGCCTCCTTTGCTTCCTCCTTTGTGCCAACACTGGGCCTTATGTCTCGGTTAGTTCTTGAATCTCTTTGCCCTCACCAGCACCTGCCATGGCCTGAGAGCTGGAGAAGAGTGGTTATTTGCCAAGGCTGGGCTTGTGTTGGCCTCGGGGATTCGATTTCCCCATGGCCAGAGGTCCTTTGAAGACCTCTGGGTTCAATCCCTAACTTGTACACTTGAAAGAAAGGGACTCCGGAGGTTGGCTGGGCTAGTGGCAGGTTGCCGATGCCTAGCCCTGTGGCCTTGTCTCTGTGTCTCTCTGCTTGTCTAGTTCGGTGTATGTGAGCCCATGTTCTGTGGGAGACACGTGATAGGAGGCCAGGACTGTAAGAATTTCCCCTCCCTCTGGCTTAGCTTTCAGTATAACGACGATGGGAACAGGCCATAGCTAACTATGTGCCAGATACACCATCCCGATTAATTAATCATTAATTATCTCACTTAATTTAACTCTCGCAACAACCTTGTAAGATAGGTGCTACTGTCATCCCCATTTTGCAGATCAGGAAACTGGGACTCAGTCAGGATTTCAGGTGCTCAAATCAGAAATGTGGTGGAGGTCCCTACCCCCAAAGTTGGCATGCTCTACTCCCTACCCCGCACTGTTTCCCCGACGCTAGGAGATGAACTTCAGATTCATTGTGGCTGAGTGTTTTCCTCTTTGATATAGTGAGGCATCTATTTTACATATTAAATGAGGCATAAATATTGTTTTTTATTTAGGGCAGTATTATGTGAAATTTCCATTTGAAACAAATTGATTTCAAGAAACCTGTGAGTCCATTTCAAGAAAAGTCGTAACAGTTAATGGTACAGGTGGAAGCAGATGTGGTGAGAAGGTGAAGGTGCTATGCAAATGACTGAAATTTGGGTCACATTGTCCCTAATTCTAGTCAAGGTGGGAGGAAAGAGGAAATACAGCCATTCCACATGTAGAAATTTCAGGTGAGTTGCTGACTTCATTCTGGGAGGTGATCTCTGGCAGTGTCTTATTGACCAGTTTGCTTAAGGGTGAGTCTTCAGTGTTTATTTTTCCTAACATGTGTCTGAGGCAGTAGCTCTTTACCTACTAGCAGGAGCCAGAGATCCAAGAAGACTGGAGTCTTCCTCGAGGCTCATGCCTGGGTCTGAGCCTGCCTGCCTCAAAGGGAACTGGCCTCTAGCTTTGAATTAATGGCAGGGCTGGAAGCAGAAGGAAGGAGCTGGTGGCTAATCAAGGCTGAAGGACTGTCAGTGTCAGAAGACATCTCTCTAGTTCTTGTGCATCTGTGCAACACCAGGTTGGCAAGGTGTTGATGACTGTACTGGGGTTGGCATATGGTCCTGCTGACTACCAGCCATCCAGGACATGCCTCCCCATGCACCTGTGAGTGCTGTCACAAAGAAACAGTTTACCTGGCCACCAAGAGGTTGCCAGTCCAATTGTTGTCTAACTGGCTTCCATGGTACCCCACAGGTTCCAAGGAGAGGTTGTGACAGCCAAGGGAATAAGGGGACTCGGGGCTCTTCCCTGCAGCTTTGACTACGTTCTTTCATCAGCTCATATGTGGGAAGACCATAGGAACCTTCATGGCTGCCTTCAAGTGTATGTGTTATGTCTTCTGCCAAGGTCCACTGATCTGCCAATGTCTATATTGAGGCAGATCAGTGGACCTTGGCAGAAGACATAACACATACACTTGAAGGCAGCCATGAAGGTTCCTATGGTCTAGTCCCTTCCTTTGGACAGCCTGGCCACCAGCACATTTGGTAGAGGTAGATGTCCACTTGGGAGCAAGCTTTCCATGGGCAGGGGACCCAGGACCCCCAGGGCAGAACCGCCCAGCAATCTCAGAGAATAATGGCTGGTAGTTGAGTGGTAACAGGTGCCAGACCCTGAGCTAAGCACTTTTGGATACATTATCTCCACTCAATGGATGAAGAAAGGGAGGCTTGGGTGATGATGTGACTTCTCAATATCAGTGCTGGTATTTACCGGGACCTGGTCTAGGATCTCTGCTCCTCATGGCTGTGACTCCTGCCTCCCGGGGAAGATTCTGTCAGTGTCCAGCCAGTGTAGGATTGCACTGAAGCCAGGTGTCTTCTGGTCAGAAACACCTGACCGACTCCTTTTATCCTGAAGATTCAGCCCAGAGGCGGGAATATTTGTCTCCCTCATAAGTCTGCCAGAGTCCTACAGGCTGCCCCACACAGTTCTCTAGAGATGTGTGTTCTTTGAGTTATGGGAAGGAAGTCAAGGATGGATAACCAAATCCTGTGACAATGAACAAGACCTTACTTACTATTTCTTCTCTTACACTGTACATCAGCCCACTAGATGGGCATACAGGGGCTTATGTACACACTTGTTCATTAAAGAGATACCAGCACTATTCTTTCATCCATTTTTGAGGCACTTTGCATTTCCATATGTATTTTTGCATTTACACATTAATTCATGCATTTATTACTTTTT
Organism: Neofelis nebulosa; assembly: GCF_028018385.1. NCBI lineage: Eukaryota > Metazoa > Chordata > Mammalia > Carnivora > Felidae > Neofelis > Neofelis nebulosa. Next base: position 22,701,570 of record NC_080798.1, on the reverse strand, counting down.
AAAAACTCTTTTCATCTTCACTTACCTCTCCATCCATCCAGGCACGCGTGCCTTTGTGCTTTCATTCACTCATTCACCTATTTGTTCATGTATGCATTTGTTAGTTCGTTCATTCAACAAATGAAACACTTTGAAACGAATTGAAGCCCTTGAAGAAACGTGGAATAGTTTAACCATGACCCCAGGTAGACCGTGGGCATCTTTCTCATCACTGGGAATAGAGTCACATGAAGCTGGATAAATAGTGCCGGGGCCCCAAGAAGAAATTATTGCCCTGTAAAAGGCACAGCAGAACCTATCCACTGTTACTGTGAAATCCAGATGCCACTTGTGTGCTGGGGTCTTTGAGGCTGTCCTCTCCAGGGCTTCTCCATTGCCTGAGAATTCATAGGGTCCCCCAGGACTGCCTCCATAAGTCTTGTGACCCTGAGCCATCCTTGGGCTCCTCCTGGAACGTGAGACCTGGAAGAATCCCCAACGGGGAAGCAATAGACAGTTGAGTCCAGGAACCAGGACAGTGGTGTGACAGGATGGACAGGAGGGGCTGTCTGTCCAGATGAACTCGTGAGGAGCACGAGCGGGCAGGAGGTGCAGGGAAGGGAATCGCAGGAATAAAAAAATACCAAAGGTCCTACAGAACTAACATTTCCTTTTCTTCCTCCACCAAAGAGTTTCCATCGTCTTTTTTTTTTTTTTTTTTCGAAATTCACATTATCAATGAAAGACAGGTGGGATGAATGCTAAGGTGCCTGTTTCTCTAGTTAAGATTCTATATTTGGAAGCACAGAAACCATAAAATGCAATGCAAAGATGAGGTGAGATTTCTAGCAAGAGTAGTAATGTTGACTGCAAGCCAGGCTAAGAGCGAGAGTATTTTACACTTGGACACGAAGTATTTGGGGACGGACCTGCCTCCCCCACATAAGGGAGGATTAGACATAACTTTTGTGTCTGAGTTGGTGTCATGAATATAGGTTGATTGTTCAGAGGGCTCAGATGTGGACTTCTTTTGGTTTGCTGAGATGGTTATTTGCTTCCCCACTCAACTTGCCTTACTGTGCATGGCTCCAAACACATAGAGGTGTTTTTTTTCTGCTTCACAGACTGTATTTCAAGTATCTGGCTACCCTGGCTACCAGTATCCTTTAATAAGTAGATCATCAGCCAATGGCTTCCATACACGCCGGCTGTATGGGACATCTGTTGGTCCCGGAAGATGTTTTCGGCCTTCCCGGCTCCATGAATACTTTCCTCACTGCACGGAAGGTGGCGTGGGTGGCCAGTTGGAAGCTCACCCTGCCTTCCTTTAGATTGTACTTGACTCCCAAGGTGCCCTTCTTCCCCCAGGTACTCCTGAAGTCTCACCCCAAGAAGCCAAGCTCAGGTAGCTTATAGTACCTATGTGTCAGAACCCCACCCACTTGAATCTCAACTCATGGCCAATCAAAAGAGTTCTTACTACCGCTGGTTTCCTAGGTAACTGAAGCAGCCAGTTGGGAAGGACAACAGGAAAAGGAAGACACACAGGCATGTGGCTCCCCCTCTGTGTTCATCCTTCATCCACCTCGGGCCCAACCCTGCCCTCACCGTCCAACCATCCCTTTGATTATTGCTCTAGTTGACTTAAAATACACAGCCATAAACACTCAGGGCAGCCGGCAGCATGGCCGGATATAATATTAATTTCTTTTCTGGTTTATTTGTGAAGGAGTCAACCATATAAATCACTTTAAGCCCCTAAGACAGAAAGTGAAATCACGTCTTGAAATGGAAAAGTATAGTATGTTACCATTAAAATCTAAGAAGAATATGCGATCAATTTGAGGTTCCTAATGTAGATATAGTTTTGTTAATCTTGCTTTAGATTATGCGAAATGCTCAGAAAGTTTTCTCCCCCCTCTCTGTTTTAGCAGGAAGCGTTGGGTACCTATCAGTGGCATATCATTAGAAAGTCTGCTGTCTGCTGGACAGTCTCCTTGTAATGCCATTTTTCATGACTTGTTTAATTAACAACCATTTTTGACCTAGACTTGTTATAAAAGTATTGCCATTCTCTCCTGCTAAATTATGTCTAATGAACATATTTGCATGTTATCAGATATAGCAATATATCATTTCAAATTTTGGCGTTTAAGCCTGCATCACTCAAAACAGCTTTTGTGGATTAGTAAGCAGGTGAAATAAAAAATCTCATTTCATATCTGACATTAATAACTTTCAGGGGGAATGAGCATTGGCATTTATGTCTGGACCAGAATCGAGCCCAATGTCCTAGAAACACAAGGGCAGCAGACAAACCTACTCACCAGATAGGAAAATAAATCATGCATAATGCAGAATTTCTACCTTACATGTTAATTAATGTGTGCAATCAATTACTGATGTTACAATATGAGAAAGAAACTGGTGGGGAATGGGGTAATAAAAAATACCTATAGATTTATCTGCTTCTTTTTTCTATTTAAACAAATAGTCTTCAAGCCTGTGAATGCTGTGTTGAGACATGCTCTGAATAATAAGCATCATAAAATCTAATCAGATTTATAAGAGGAATTGATTGTTGTGGCAGGAGGAGAGGGTGGAAAATAAGCCGAAATTTAAGTGTTAATTTTTATGCTAATCCACAGTGGCTTCATATGAAGCAATTTTGTTCTGCGCCACAAATATAAAATTGTCCCTTGCAGAGAAATGTCAGCTTGCTAGACCTGAAAGCAGTAATTTATTAGGTATGTTTCTATTAGTATGTGTCACAGTTGTTAGCAGGCTATACACACAATGGTGCTTCATACTTATCCTCCAAGTCTCAGAATGTTTCAGCTCAGTGGCTGGAACGTGGGGCATTAATACATTATCATATGCGGGGTGGTCTGTGCCCTGTGGACAAAAGGCTATTTAATACAATTTAATGTCATTCTGAGAAGAAGTGGAAAAATAAAGACGGGGAATAAAATGGCATCTGTGTGTTTCACAGTGCACTCATGCACAAACCCTCAGTTTAAGAGGTATGACATTTCTGCCAAGAAAAAGAATAAAACTGGGGCATTTTTTTTTTATAACCTGTTCCCCACTGCAGTATTTTCTAAATGCTATTAAGTGATCGATTTACACGGCCCCATGATGATGTCATCCATAAGAAGGGGAATGCAGATGACAGCAAAATACTAGTGACAGTGACCTTGTTCCAGAATCCTTGGAACCCTGTCAGCTCTGCTTCCAGTATATGGTTTCAAAGAATGTACTTTTTGGACAATATCTAGTTACTGGGTAGTGAATTAATAGAGTTAAGGGTTCTGATGCAATTCACATATAGGTCAATTACATGCACCAACATCTGCTCTGTCACTATCATTTGCATATAGCATTCATATGTTAATGATGCCTCTTTTTACTCAAGTAATATATTTAAAAAACAAGATTTGCATATCAGTTTGGATCAGTATATTACAAGCAATTTATCATTTTCTCCTTCTTGTTATGATTTTAAGAACAATATCTTGAGTGATGGCTGCTATATTTGAGCACGGCTCTGATTTATACAAGAAACCCTTCAGTGGGAAAGCTTCTATTCTAAAGCTGCTTAAAGCCTTATAAATCAATAATGACACAGATGGACTGGTGATAATCTATTTAGAATGCCTGATAGCAAATATTGTTGTACAGATGATTAGAGTGGTAACTGTTTTAGCAGAAAGCCTTGCCTCTCTTTGTAAATGGTAAGTTTGAACAAAAAAGTGCTCGCACGCAGACTTGGTGTCAGGAAATCTCTGAGCTGGGGTCTGGATTGCAAAGGGGAAAACATGGGGGGAGGAACAAAGGGACTTCCCGCGCTCCTGCCAATATAATCATATCAATCCCTGTTTCTTTAACAAAACAGGACCTCTTAATGGAATTGTGTCTTCAGGTGTAAATAGCATTAAAAGCTGCTTCTCCTCTCCTCTTTGCCCTGATACAGCACAAGGAGTGAGAAAATAAAGTGGAGGTTGTCAGAAGTGGCAGCTGCTTGGAATCCTGATAAATATAAGCTTTTATTGATCTGATGAAAATGAAGGATCCCAGTGCTAGGCAGTATTTAGCTTCTTGTCTACAGCACGTCACCGGTGGCCTTGCATTGGGATAGATTTTCATTCTCCTACACGGGATTTGATTTCATCTTTAACCTTTTCAGTTGAATTTCCTTGACCTCTGCGTATTGCTGTGATTTGGTGAATTTGTTACATTTCACTTTACATCATTTCTTTCTATATTTCCTTTTGTGATAGGGAACTGGGACGCCCCTCTGGCGATCTGTCAGTGCCTGGATCAGCCACATCCTTTCTGGGGTGTTTTCTCACGAGACTGACAGTCCTTAAGACAAGTATGCCGTTAAGCTGCTAAGGTGAGTCTTAACGATATTAGAACTCTCTGCCCTGGACACACATCGTTTCCTCCTGCTTTGTGGAGTTGACCTAACACAGATCCTGACCAAACAGCCCTTCTCTCTCTCCTCCTGACCCCAGGGGCTTCCTCCTGGCCTTCCCCCCCCCCACCCCCCACCCCCATCACCCCGGTAGGACTCCCCTGCCTGCCCATGAGCTCTGGCTGAGTGGTGGCCCACAGGACCTTTCCCCAGGGCCGGGAGGTTTTCCTTTGTGGTTTGGGTGTGTGTCTGGGGAATGGGTGGGGAGGGGGGGAACAAAGGACTCACAAAAAAAGGGTTATTTTCCCCTCTGTGACTTAATTCCCTTCTCAAGTTTTCTTCTGGGATAAATCTGAGGCTTCAGTTCGCAATCCTGAGGTGCCGCTAACATATTCCGGTTCCGAGAAAGGGCCGCTGTTATTTTGAGTAGTTTTGATACAAGCAAATCAAAGTGAAGATTTGAAATAGCTTTTCTGAAAGCCCAAGCTGAAGTCATAAATTATTCTGCACCATGATTCTTTCTGATAGTAAAACCATACCTCTCAGCCTGACATTGCTGAAATGTGCAAAAGTGAAAGTTAGAAATAAAATGAAACATTTAAATCTTGGCTGTTGAGAACCTCAGATAGACATCAAGGCCAGTCGATAAAGGCCCCTATCAATTAGGCTTCTATAGTTATCCTCAGATTCGGTTTATTAGCAGTTGCCCAGGTACGGGGTTCCGGCATGAAGAATGGGCAGGGCCAGGTGAAACGCAGGGAGAGACCGTAAGCTGGAAAGTGAGGGTGTGGCGTGCCAAGGTACGCGTGGTGGCAGGGCACAGGGCCACGGGGCGGGGGGCGGGGGGCGGCTGCCTCACATTGTCTCGTGGGAGAAAATATTTGCCGCAAAAGGGTTGGAAGTTTTCCCTTTTTTTACCCCCTTTATTTGAGTTAGAAAGTGTTGATTTCACACCGTGGTGAGTGTTTTCCGTCAGCTTCTTGGTGGGTGTATTCCGTGTTAAGAACAAGGAACAGTGAACGCCAGCGGCCCGGCGGGCCTCCCCCGGCAGCGGGGACTTCTGCAGGGCCCCGGCTCTTCTCTGGCGGTGGAGAAACCAAGGGCCTCCCAGCCCCGGGCTTCCAGACCGAGCTGTTTGGCTACTTCCCTCCTCAGCATATCACAGGCAGAGCAATTTTTGGTTCCATAGCTGTTTGGTTGGGAAAACAAGACTGTGATTGCCAGTAAGGTTTAGAATTTGCCTGCCAGATAAGGGAATGTCTGTGAAGACTATTTTCCCTCTTGGGAGGCAAAACACAGATGGGGGAGTTAGGAGTCTTACAATATTTAGCTGCTACATTGATGGTAGGAATTCTGCTGCGTGGATGCTCACAGTTTCCGAAAGCCCAGCTTAGCGCCACTGCTGAGGGCCTCAGGTAGAAGAGACCCGTGAGGCTGGCTTTCCCAGGGGAGCCGCTGCCCCAGCTTGTTCTGGAGCATTCCGTGCTCTGTGGCTCCTGAGCGGGAGAGGAGGCACTGCAAGGGGACTGACCGTTTCCCTTGACCTGCATCGGACGGGGAAGGAGAGAGAAGGCTGAGCTACCACATCTGACCAGGTGGGGGGACTGAGCGGGAGGCTGCGGACTGACTTGAGCTTCTTGTGCGAATGGACATGGCCATCTTTCGGGTGGTTTCTCAGACTCTAGAATAAGACACGCGCCAGTTTCACTTCCAGCACGGAGGCCCACGTTTTAGAGAGTTAATCACCTGGGCCTCAGAGAGGATAAAGGACAACAATGTGGTGTTCTTGGGACTGGCGGTGAGAAGGTGGGGAGATTTTCCTGCCCGGAAAATGTAAATCTTGGAATGATTTTAGGGTCATGTGAACTGGAAGTAGGATTCGCAACCTTCTATCTGAGAGCGAGTTTGGGGCCCTGGAGACCAAGAGAGGGGACAGGTCTTAGGGACAGGCACCTCCTTCCAGGCCTGTCACTGACTTCCCAGCTCCAGCACACGGGATTCTCAGGCCCTGGAGTTGGACACTTTCTCCAAATAGTCTGGAATTGTGATGTTCTAGTCGGGCCATTTCTGGACTCCTAAAGGTACCTGTCAGGACCCTTGCTTCTGTCCTCTCCAAGACCGTCTTCCCGATCCTTTAAAATGGACACTTGGCTTTGCAAAGTGTTCTATAAAACGCTACACACGTGCAGCTTTGGGACAACCAGTCACCCTGAAGCACCATTGCATAGAAACCCCAAGCAACCTAGTAGTAACCGAACCCCTCACACGTGCCAGAAAATGATTTAATAGCCCACCACAACGTGGATTTCCAGAGAATTGCCAGCAGGGACAGGAGGCAGAGCCGTGAGGTGTGGCTGTCCGGCCCCCCTGAGCTCCACCCTTCAGAAAGACCCCAGGACTTGCAGAGGCCAGTGCATCTCAGAGACCATAGGACCTCTCACCTCCGTCCGACAGACACAGTGTGGCCCCTCTGAGGCGAGTGTGGGCAGGACCTGGGACTAGGGTGCTGGCCCCGCTGTGGCTCCGGCTGTCCTGAGGTGGCCCCGTTGTCCTGGCACAGCTGCGTGAGTCAACAGCCCTCCTGCAGCAGTAATTACTTGAGTTAAATGCTGCGGTACTCTGGGAGCACAGAGGAGGGAGTGAATAATTGTAATTTCTATGTGATAATGATGATAAGCCCTGCATATGTGTGTGGGGCTTTGCGTCGTATTTGAACTTCACCAGGAGATCTCCAGGCTCATGGAGGTAAAGATCAAGATCCCCGCACACTCCTCTGTAGCGGCCGAATGAGGTAGGAAAGTAAGGTCTCGTTATTCTCACGTGGCCCCAAAGAGAACTCAAATCAGAGATCATTCGAACTCTGGAGAACAGGTACGGTGGCACTGGTTCTGGTCCAGAAGTTTCTTGGGCTTATCTTAATCCTGTGTTCCCAGCAGGTAGATACTGTCATTAGTTCCATTTTCCAGATATGGAAACTGGGGTCAGAGAAAGTAAATGGCCTCCTTCAGGTCACACGGCTGGCGGGTGGTGAGCATGCTTCTTCCTGATTTCGGAGCCTGATCCCTCGGCCCGGGAGCAGTCCTGGGTACAGTCTTAGATAACACAGGCAAGCTGCCTGCCCTTAAGGATCTTGTGTTGTGGGGCTTGGAAGCAGCAGACAAGGGAACCATGGATAAGATGATGTCAGATAGGGGTAAGTGCCACGAGGAATGTCTGGGACGGGAAAGAGGGAGGGAGGGTCCTCGAGAGGGGTGGGTGGTTAAGATGGCCCTCCTGAGGAAAGCACATTGGAAATGGGAGGGCTGAAGGACATACAGAAGCCAGCCAGGTGTGGTCTCGAGGAAGAGCGTTTCTGGCAGAGGGAACAGCATGTCTGAGGGACGGGGTATAGGCCAGTGAGGCTAGAGCACAGTGCGCCCTGGCGAGAGGGTAGGTGGGTTGGAGGGCCTGGATTGGGCATGGCTTTGTAGACCATAGTGAGGAGTGTTGCCTTAGTTTTATGTCTCTGTTGCTTTTGACCGGCGCGTGTATCTTGTGAAGCTCTCGGGCCCCTGCCTTCAGAGGCAACATGGTGACTCATGATAGTGCCCAATGGCTGCCCACTGGAGCTTCCTGTGCAGCCCAGGGAGGCCCGAGCCCACCCCCCCCCCACCCCCCGGCCAGCTGTGGGCTTGGGCACAGTTGCAGGTGGAAGGCTGTGGGGGCCCCCCTTAGTCAGGGAGCTTCGCCTGCCTGAGTCCGTGTGGGGGTCTGGGAGGCGTAGGCCCCTCCCATACCTGACTCCAAGCTGAGATGTGAGCACTGTTTTGTTGTTAATGCTGATTCAGGGGTTGTCTGGTAGCATGCGGACTCTTGGTGATGATAGTCTGGCCTCTTTTGCCCTCAGCAGCCTGGTTGCTGGACTCTAGGAGGGTGAGCAGACACCTTGGCGATCAACGCTTCCTTTATTTTAGAAGTTTAGAGACTGAGGCCCGGAGAGGGCCCAAGGCACGGTTGTGCCCAGCCCGGCTCTCACCTGAGCACAGCAGACAGGCTCTCTGGCAGCTCCATGCAGCTTGGGGGCCACTCTGAGCTGGTGGAGGCCGCGGCAGGGGCTGGGGCTGTCCTGTTTGTCTAGCCGCTCCCAGAGCACCTCATACAGCTTCTGGCATGCCGAGTGGTCAGCAGTCATCCGGGGGCATTGATTGATAACCTCTCGCCTCTGCAATTTGTAATCATTAGAATTTGTTGCACCTTGCTTTAAGCAAACGCAATCGATATGTACCAAATCCACACTGCTTTCCATATTCCCTGGAATGCAGGGATTGCCAAGCCTAAGGCCTACTTGGGTTTGATGTGTGCCGACATTCAGGACACGATGAGGCCGGGACTGGCTGGGAGGTCCTGATCTCTGCACAGGTGACTGAGGGTTGCCCCTCAGGTGTTCTATCTAATAGGCCCATCTTAGGGATACAGAACCCTGCAGGTTTTGAACAAACATGATCAGTGCTAAAGCCAGCTCAGCTACGGGAGGGCTAGGGCTCTGCCCCAGACTGAGTTCCTGAGGACAGGGACACCTGCATGGGCTTTGACCCAGCCTTTTACTGTGTGTCCTGGACAGGCCTCAGCTCTCTCTCTGGGCAGTTGTCCTAGACCCAAATTCAGGGTCTAGGTGGTAAATGAAGGAAGCTGGATGTGGACAGAGCAGGCTGGAGGGTCTGAGCATCCCCTCAGCCCTCATCATTGCAGCCACCACCTAGGAATGTGGGCAGATTGTTTTCTTCAGGTCGTCATAGTTTTTAGGGAAAGAGAAGTTAAAGAAATCCAGTTCTTTTTTTTTTATTTTTCATTTAACGTTAGCAACTAATTTAAATTAAAAAAAAACTTTCTGCAAATGCAAGTGTCTGTAGACTGAGCAGAGCTGCGGCCAGCGCTCAGCAGTGCGCACAGTGGGTGTCCAGTAAGCACGGGCAGCACTCGCCCCAGCCGCCCACCGGACAGCCAGGCTCTGGGAGCAGGTACAGCGCACGGGGAACCCAGCATTTGCCGGTCCTTGGTCCCATCTTTGTTCCTGTGTTCCCTCATTGTGGGGAGGCCAGGGCAGTTCCTGGCTGCATGGGGACGTTTGCTGCCCAGAGGAGGGGACACACTGAGAAAGCACCTGTCTTCTGGGGAGAGTGGGCAGGATGTCCCGGTGCCAGCCTCCACCGTCCCATCTCATGGTGTCACCCCTGACCCCTGAGTTATAGGGTGCCACCCCATATCTAAGATGCGGACACGGTGATGGGTGAGTTCGGTTCCTGCCCCTGGGAGCACGTGATAGAACCACCCTTCCTTCCTCCTACCTGTCGAGGGTAAATGCCCCCAGCCTCCCGAGTCTTGATGGGTCCTTGTGGGTGGCTGATGTACCTACTCTGTTCTGCCTGGAGAAGGGCAATGCTGACCTTGCACCAACTTGACTGGAAGCTCTGGGCTGACGCTGGACATGGGTGGCCGCTGTTGACCCTGGAGATGAGCCAGAAGGACAAGATACATTCTGTCCTGGGAGGTCACCTGGCGTGAGAGAGAAAATGGCAAGGCTGCTCAGCCCAGCTATTTGCCCGGCCCTTCCTGGTCCCATGACTCTGCTCCTTCTACAAACGTGACCCATGCCCTCAGCTCCCTGAGAGGCCAGCAGGTCTCCCGACAGGGGGCGCAGGCCCCCATACAGCTGCCAGGCTCCTGCCAGGGTGCTGGGGGGCGGAGAGCTTTCCTATAGTCCAAGTGCGTGGGATGGGGATGGGCTGGTCTCTGGCCTCACTTCCTGTTGGCCCCTGCCTGGCTCCTTTCATCCCGTCCACATGCAACATGGAGTTTCTGTGTATGTAATATTATTTGTTTTTATTTCTGTAATCCCTTTATTGTTTGCACAACTGCTGTCAGACTGTTGCCTGAAAGTATCACAGGATAATTGCAGAACGCCTGCATAAGTAATTTCTCATGAAATCGGGCCTTGTCTGCATATAAAATTGTTTTCCGTTGCTGCATACATGGACTTCATTATATGGAGGCTGTTTACCGGGCTCGCACCTTCCCCACAGGCCACAGAGACGGGAGGGCCTGACACTGGGAAATAATGAAATATACTATCTTTATGCTTTTTCGGCCAGACGACATTTCTGGAGGGCGACTGTGGGGCCTGGCGTGGTCAGAAGGAGCCTGGCCCCAGAAGGAGTGGAGGCATTGGTCTGGGTGGGGGAGGCTTTGGTCCAGGTGGGGCCTCGATCCTGGCCTCCCCGGCTCCAGGGCAAGGCAGGCCAGCAGCTAATCCCGCGTGCGCCCAGCGTCGCTTCCGCCCGCATTTCTGTGATATTAATGGTGTGTGGTAGTGAAAGAAATGTGTTTTATTCTCAAGTCTAACCCTGCTGTTATCAAAGTAACTTCCAGCTTATTAGCGACAAAGGACTTTTCTCCTCTCGGCTGCCCTGTTCGCCGGGGCTTCCTGAATTAAACTGCTGCTTCCTGTCCTTGATATGCACGACCACATCTGGGCAGCCCGATCCCAGCCCCGCTGCCTAATAACAATCACCTTCCCTTTCAGTGTCTGTTGATTGTTTCTAATTCACTCTGACAGATAGTGCCTGACAACTCGCCGGCTCGTCCCTCCCTCCGTGACCTGGAGTTACTCACAGCACTTATAGAGTCTGTCATTTTTAATATTTGATTTCATTTTAAGTTATGTGTTTTACTGAGAAGATGAAACCAAAAAAAAGGGGACTTGTAATGGAACATAAATTTAACCCTTCTTGCCACCCGGCACCAGCCCCGGCAAAGCCTCCCCTGCATCTGGGTGCTGGTTTCTCTTTCCACTGCTGGGGCTGCTGAGGCTTCTCCTCTCCTCCTCCTCCTTTCTTTTCTCCCTCCTTCTTTCTCTCCTTTTTTTTTTTTTTTTGCTCGTTGGCTTTCTTTCTTTCGTTTCTGGAAACAAAAGCTTCATGTCACATTCTTTCCCCTTAATGGCGCTTGATTCGGAGCTAATAATGGCCCTTTCTGCTTTGCAACCAGGTTGTAATGGAAAGACCTTTCAGGGGGTTTTACTCTGGAGTGAGGGGGTCAGGGGAGAGGCCTGGAGAAGTCTCAATGACCAGCTTCAGTTAAGGTGTCAAGACGTGCCTTGGATCTTTCTTTTTGGAGATGCTTCTCTTCGTGTGGGCTGGCGTGGCGGGGAAATGCCACTTCTCCCTGGGTTTGAGGTGAGCTCGCTCAGAGTGGGGCCTTCCCAAGAGTGGGGACCAGGCAGGCAGCGGGGTGGAGGCTGCTGGACACACGTTTCCTGCTGCCACTTCCCTCGGAATCTGCCCCAGCGAGCGGCCTTGTGAGGCAGGCGTCCTCACTGGCGGGGCAGGCGTCCCACGTCACTTCAGGGTCCACTCTGCCATGACTTTGTCTTTGTTTGCCCCTAGACAAAGGCTCCTGTGTCCCTCTTGGCCCTTCAGAGGTTGAGAGCTGTGAGGCCGTGCATTAGGTCAGCTTTGCAAATAGACACCACAACATTTAAAAAAAAAAAAAGAGACACATTAACCCATGGTGCCTCACTTCTCCTGGCCTCGTGTGGATGTCTGTCTGTCCCACACAGTGCAGTATGGGCAGCTGTAGAAACGTGGTAAGAAGGATCTGGGTTGTATCTCCATTAAAAAAAGAAAAATCAACTTCCCCATTGCCCATGGCCTGGTCTCTCAATGACCAAAGCTTAGCCCAAGCATGAGCTGTGTCACTGTCAGAGCCCTGTTCTTCCAGAGCTTCAGGCCGAGTGCCCCTTTGACTCTGGTGGCGGCAGCTGTGCCTGGAGCAGAGGTGTGCCAGTCCTGGGGATCAAGCGGGCGGGTTTCCTAGCGAGCAGAGGGAGAGAAGCTGCTTTCCAGCATATTCTGCGGTAAAGACCGTCTGCTGGGGGCCATGCAACCCACACAGGCTGGCTCTCTGGGAGGCCGCTCTGTAGGGAACACTGGGCTTGGCTGCCAGAGAAGCAAAGGGACTGGACTTAGGGCCAGATCCACTGCCCACAGGCAGGCATTCTAGCTGCTTCCTGGCTGTTCTACTGCCCCTGGCTCCAGGCCTGGTGGACCGAGGGCCTGGGTGGGCCAGCCCCGGCCATCCGTCTTGTCCCAGCTCCTCCCAGGATGACTCTTTTCCCGGGGATCTTCTTTCACCAAGCCTAACCCTTCTAAAACCCGGGTTCTCCTTCTCTCTCTGGGTAAACCGAGGAAGAACTGCCGTCTAGGTGGGGACACTTTTCCTCTCCCCAGTCCCAAGCATCCCCTCCTTTGGTAAGAGGTGACAAAGGCAAGAACAACTCCCTGTCTTGATGGTTTTGCAGTGCTGCTAGTATATTTTGAGATCGTCTTTTGTTTCAGGCACGCTAATTAAAATGAAAAAGGAAGATAATGCACAAAAAGTAAAGTGGGCACAAGCCTTTTAGCTTTATGTAGGAAATAAAGATCTGTGTGTACAATGGTGTGGTATCTGTTGGATAAAGACAAGATGGCTTTTCTCTTTCACTGACCCAGGTGGTCTTCATGGGTATGGTAATAGGCCAGGTGGGAAAGAAAAGAGAGGGAGAAAACTATCTCAACTTTCCTTCCGTATCAGGCCTTCCCTGACACATGCGTGTGTGTGTGTCGGGGGCGGCGGGGGGGGGAGGGGGTTGCTGCCAGGAGTGGTTGGCAGTGATGTGATTCTGGGACGGTCCTCACAGCTGCCTCAGCTCTGCAAAGTTGGGTTCAAAGGATCCAGCGCCATGAAGAAGAACACAGAGCCCTTCTGCTTTTGGGAGGACAGTTGAAATAGGATTCTAAAGGTGGTTCTGCATTTGAGGTTTAGCCTCAAGGCCAACAAGACCAATTTATACTTTCATTCCTCTCAATATGGCCTGTTGGGCTACTGTTGGATCTTGTTTTAAATCAGAGAGAAATTGAGAGCTGACATCAGCTGAACACTTTGATTTGGATCTTGTGTCTCAAGCGCCCACCTATTACCGGGTGAGTTGGGGCAAGCCCCTAGAATTCTAGGTTGAGAGGTAGAGGGACACACGGTATTTCCTGTCTGTCCCCCATAATCCAGATTTTCTGTGGAGTTTGCATGGGGAACAGTAAGTTCAGTTAGGATTGAAACCCAGAAGGCTCTGGAGTGTACTACTTTTGCAGGAGGTAGCTATAACCAGGGCTGCAAATTAGTATGACCCCAAGGACTGTCCCTAAGGATGTTTGACACTCAGCCTAAAAGGATGTGCCCAGAGGGGAGTCAGGCGTGTCAGTCTTCAGTAGAGTTTGAGCCAACAGAAATGTGCAAAGCTTTGCCACTCTGTGTGCTACCGTCTGAGCAATGAAGGGTACAGACAGAGGGGAGAAGACACACAGAAAGCCATATCACAATGAGAATGTGACCAGTGCCACCTCCTAGGTTAAACGGAGAGCCACAAATTCAAACTGGGGAGCGAGAGATTAATAAGTAAGAGCAATGTGAATACGATGTTGACTGTGCTCAGCACTGCACAGTCCTTTTAAGAATGGACAAGTCAGGGGCTCCTATGTGGCTCAGTCGAGCATCCAACTGTTGATTTTGGCTCATGTCATGATCCCATTGTTGCAAGATCGAGCTCCTTGTCGGGCTCTGTGCTGATCGTGGAACCTGCTTAAGATTTCTCTCTCTCTCTTTCCCTCCGCCCCTTTCCCCCGGTCATGCTCTCACACTCTCTCTCTCTCTCCAAAAAATAAAAAATAAATAAAAAGGGAAAAGTCAGACTCATTGTGTGGCTCAGGAAGAGCTTCATGGAGAGCTGGTGTTGCAGCTGGGCCTTGGGGCCCCAAAAGATTTTCATAAATAGAGATGAGGGAAAGGCAAGAGGGAAGTTGCTTGCAGAAGGCAGGAATTTGCCAGGCGCATTTGCAGCTGGGGTGTGTGGGGGGAGGGGATGCTGAGGGCCATTCTGGGAAGAGGCAGTAGAGGGGAAACTGGGGACGGGCTTGGTGTTGGGGAGTGATAAGTAGCTCTGTGGTGTTGGCACTTAGGGTACACGTTAGCATGAGTGGAAGTGTGGGGAGACATGACTGATGGTGAGAGAGGCTGCATGCCAGGTCAGGGAGTTTGTGATCAATTGGGATGTACCTGAGAAATGGGCTGACCTGGGCAGTGGATATGGGGCTGGGGAGAAAGAATATACCCATCAGCTTTTTGCAGAATTAGACGTTACTCTGTTACTCTTCACCTGATTGGGACTTACAGTGACCTCAGGAAGGGGTGAAGCAGAGATGGCGTGACGTTTGGGGTGTCCAGCCCGTGCCCCGCTGACACACGGCGCTCTGTTGCAGGGAGTTTCTCTACACTCAGGCCAGGCCCATGAAGTGTCCACAGTGAGCTGGCCTTTAAAAGAAAATGAAAATAATAAAGAGGGAATTGCTTTTTTAAGAAAACCCCTACACTCACATTCATCAGAGGCATACACGTTTTTCTCGGCATATGTGTGCAAAAGATGCACTTTGGGTTGTACCAGGGGTGTGTGCCAATGTCAAGAGCAGGCACGAACAACGGGACAATTAGCAGATTCATCAGTTCTTCTGCTTATACTTTGATTCCAAGAGTAGAATGTTAGTTTGTTCAACTCTCTGCTTTATGCCTTGATCGCAGTGTGAAAGTGTTGGCTAAGCTTAGCTTCCTGGTCAGAGGGTCAAGACCCATGGCTTTTAAACATGCTTATGTGAAATCCAAACATTCATGGCCACTGGTGATCTTGGAATCACGGCACAACTTATGAAACGAACACGTAATTATCTTGTTTATTCAGGGTATAAATAGAGTTCATGCTTTAAAAAATTTTTCTTCCTGATAAGGACTTTAGCTAGCATTTGTTGTCTGTCTGTCTGTCTCTCTGTCTGTCTCTCTCTGTTTCTGTCTCTCTGTCTTTCTCTTTGTCTCTCTGTCTCTGTCTCTCTCTTGTCTCTTCCTTCTCTCCTTTCAAAGGGGAGGAATTTGCTGGGACTTCTGTGGCTTCTTCTGGAAGAGGCAGGGCCGGCCTGTGGATTTCTTCCCTGGAGCACTTTCTGCTTCCCGTCTGGCTCTGGCAGAGTGGGGATATGCACCCAAGGAGGGCCTTGTGCACTCGGACACATCCTTGCCACTTCTACAAACCCAGGGAAGGACTGTTAAGTCACATCTGCCTCTGACAGCCCAGCTGGGGACCAGAGCCAGCAGAGCAAGGCTTCCCGTGGGTGAGGCCTTCCAGGCCTTTTGGGACAGCGTGGGGGGAGGGCAGAGTCAGAGCCGAGAACCACCCCTTGGGTCTAAGCTGCACACTGCCATCATTCACATACCTCTGTTTTTGATTTTTACCACATTGAGTACAACCTGCTTGTAGACTTCATGTGTTTTTAAAAGGTCACCCTTCTTTTAATTATTATATTTAGCTTTGCTCTAAAATAATAATATCTAGGAAATCCCTGGTTTGGTGTACCAGTTATATATTTTTCATGGTGAATATTGAAATAATTATATAAGTTGTTATTTTTTTTTTTAAAAAGTTTTTCTGTGTATCATCTAAAATCATCTTGTGTGTCTGAATCGCCTGTCTGCCAGCCTTTGGGAATCACTGGGTGTCGCTCTTTGGAATGTTTGCATCCAGCCAGGTTCTTAGGATCTGGCTCAGGTTCTTCCATGGAGCCATCGCCTGCCCCACTCCTAAGGAAGCCAGTCCCTCCAGCCCCTGCAGCAAGATTTCCTCTGAGCTCCTGCCTGCCCTCAGGATCCCCAGTTGTCATTGAATCATGTGCTGCTTTGGTCACATCTGACAATGCTGTGAGCAGTTGCTGGGGCCGTGCTTTCTGACTCTTCTCTTCCAGATTGCAAGACTCTTAAGAGTAGGCACCATGCTCTTCTGGGTCAGCCAAAGTGTCTGATTGCTTGAGCTGGCTGGCTGTCAGTCTATCTGTCTATCCATTTGTCCATCTGTCCATTGTTCGTCCATCCATCCATCCATCCATCCCATCCATTTATCCATCCATCCATCCATCCATCCATCCATCCATCCATCTCATCCATTTATCCATCCATTCATCCATCCATCTCATCCATTTATCCATCCATCCATCATCCATCCATCCATCCATCCATCCACCCATCCATCCATCCATCCACCCATCCATCCATCCTATCCGTTCATCCGTCCATTTGTCCATCCATCCATCTTATCCATTCATCCATCCATCCATCCACCCATCCATCCATCTATCCCATCCATTCATCCATCCATCCCATCCATTCATCCATCCATCCTTCCATCTGTCTGTCCATCCATCCTTCCATCCATCCATCCATCCATCCATCCCATCCATTCATCCATCCTATCCATCCATCCACCCATCCATCCATCCATCCATCCCATTCATTCATCCATCTGTCCATCCACCCATCCATCCATCCATCCCATCCATTCATCCATCCGTCCATCCATCTGTCTATCTATCCATCCATCCATCCCATCCATTCATCCATCTACACATCCATTCATCCGTCCATCCATCCATCCATCCATCCATCCTTCCATCCGTCCATCCATCCATCCATCCCTCCATCCCATGCATCCATCCTTCCATCCATCCATCCACCCATCCATCCATCCCATCCATTCATCCATCCGTCCATCCATCTGTCTATCTATCCATCCATCCATCCATCCCATCCATTCATCCATCTACACATCCATTCATCCGTCCGTCCATCCATCCATCCATCCATCCATCCATCCATCCATCCTTCCATCCGTCCATCCATCCATCCATCCCTCCATCCCATGCATCCATCCTTCCATCCATCCATCCATCCATCCATCCATCCATCCATTCATCCGTCCATTCATCCGTCCATCCATCCATCCATCCATCCATCCATTCATCCATCCATCCACCCATCCATCCCATCCATTCATCCATCCATCCTTCCATCCGTCTATCTATCTATCTATCTATCTATCTATCTATTTCTTTCTTTGTATCCATCCATACATTTTCTTTCTGTTTCCTATCATCTGTCATTCATCCTTCCATCCCCCCATCCATTTTCTATTTCTCTATCATCTGTGTCTATGTAGCTCTCATTTGACTATGTATCTATGATCTAATCTCTCATTTCTTTTTCCTCCCTCCCTCCTTCCTTTTATCCTGTTTGATGAGCCAGGCGCTGTCTTAGGCCCTGGGAATATAGCAGAAAACAAAACAAAATCCGTGCTTTTGTGTAGCAGACATTCTAGTTGGAGGAGGCAGGCAATAAACAAATCAACAAATAGAAGAAACCGGAAAACGATCTGTAGGGACACATGCCATGCAGAGTATTAAAATAGGGGGATCTGAGGCAGAGAGAGCAGGCCTAACTGAGACTGAGAGGTCAGGAAAGGTCCTCTGGGGAGGTGACATTGAGTTTGACCTCCAAAGAGCAAGTCAGCTTGCGAGGAGGGGCAGCTCCTGGACAGAGGGTTCAGTCCCTGTAAAGGCTCTGAAGCACCAGTGGGTTTGGTGGCTCTGAGGTGCAGAAAGGAAATTCAGACAAAAGGATGAAAATTTAATTCCAACATTGACAAAGATGAGTTTTTTTGATTTCTCACTTCTTAGGGGCTACAGCCCCTTTTGCATGTAGGAAAGTCTGAACCCTCACCTCTGAGAGCCCATATGTCAAATCTCTCGTGTGTATGTATATTGCGGGGGGCCGGTGGTGGAGATTTGGAAGCAGTGCCATGTGGTTCCCCTGCAGGGTTGGAGGGCAGAAGGGGAGCTCACCACGATGAAGCTACCACTGACATGCTAATATTTCATTTTAATCTTGAGTGCCAGGTTACTTTCCAAATGAAGTGTCTCAGGCAAGGCTCTAACTTACATGAAATAAAAGAGTTTAAGGCTAATTAAATATCATCTGACTACCGAAGCCATATTTATTGATGGTCTAAAAGAACATCATTGAGGTGGATGGACTTGAAACGTGTGTCTGCTAGAAATGTGCACCCCCACCCCCCCGCCCCTGGTCAGTGGCCATCCACTTGCTGTGTTAGGTGGATAGATCTGCACCTTTAATGTGTATCTGATTCAGGAGGTCTGGGGTGTTGCCCATCCTGCTCAGTTTTAACCAGACCCCAGGAAGTGCAGGACCAGCTGCAGGGTGGGCTGCAAGAGTCTAGAATAGACCAGGAGTGAGTGAGCTCTGACGCTGGCTGTGACCTACACTACTGACTATAGGGAGTGACGGCCACGCGTGGTGTCTCCCACTTGTCTTGCCTCCACCTGCGCCTCCGTCCTCCACCTCCTCTTCCCTTGTCCCAGTCCTTCCTACCGCTTCCTCCCATCCCTGTGGCATCCTGGCCTCTCCCCGGGCTAAGAACAGTGGTTCCCTGGGGTTGGTAAAGTCTTTACACAGGGTTTGGTCCTTCGTCTTCCACCATTTGCCTTAACTCTGGGTGTCTGATCCTCACGTTTGGAGAAACTAAAGGGCAGAGCTTCTGCCCTAGTCTCCCTCTTTGGTGCCTCCGGGATTGATAGATCCTCTCCACAATGGAAGGAAGGAGGTGTACTTCCTAACCGTCTGCACAGAGGGCCTTGCCTTGGGGCAGAACTGGATTCTGAGGCCACACGTTGGTTGAACGCTGTAGGGTAGGGCCTGGGACGTGAAGTCCGGTCCTTCCAGTTCACCCTCCAGCTTCCGTTTGGAGAAGCTTCTCTTGACCATATTTTCCCCTTCCTCTGATCAGCGGCCTCTGAATGGTGAAGACAAGGGCTTCAGAACTCTGGTGCCATAGGGGCAAGAGCATCCTCATCAATGGACAAGCTTGTGACCACCTGCAGAATGAATGCACACTCTGCGGGTTGTCCACGGGAGTGTGGGTCTGGGATTGCTAGACCTTTGGATTTCTCTGGAGAGGTCAAAAATCCACATTTTCATATGGAACTTAGCCAGTGTTTGCAAGCTGATGACTCTTACTTGTTTTTCTTTAAAAAATTTTTTTTTAACATTTATTTATTATTGAGAAACAGACACAGAGCATGAGCAGGGGAGAGGCAGAGAGAAGGGGATACACAGAATCCGAAGCAGGCTCCAGGCTCCGAGCTGTCAGCACAGAGCCCAGCACGGGGCTCGAACTCACGAACCGCGAGATCGTGACCTGAGCTGTAGTCGAACACGCGACCGACTGAACCACCCAAGCGCCCCTCTTACTTGTTTTTCTTGTCTCCATGTGGGCCACACTGAACACGTGGGTTGGAATTTCGCTAGTAGGCTTCGAGGTTCTCTGGTGCTCCCCCGTTCTGGCGGGTGATTCCATGGATCCTGCTGGGGAGAAGCCACTGGGGTCCGAGGAGGGACCCGGTTGAAGTGAAGGTCATCAAGTGGAGAGAGTTTGGAGGACTCAGAACCCCTTCTGGAAGTATGGGCCCTGACATGGCTCTCAGGCCTTGGGAAAACTCAGTCTTCCATACCAGCTTGTCTGCACCCACCTATAATTAGCATCTGAAATTTCTAAATGAACTGACTGATCAAGTAAATTTAGCAAACTCCTCGTGAAGTGTTACCATATCCTCTTCCTCCAACTGTCCACACAGACATCCGTACCACCTTGCCTGCCTTCGCTTTTTGCAACTGACGCTGCTTATGTGTGCTGTCTGGCAGCCATGCAGACATCCCATTTATGTGATCTATAATGAGTTTATTAGTGTTTCACTGCCTTGTTGCTATTAAGTTTTATCAGTTTCAGCTTCAAGAGCACAAGGTTAAATTTTCAATAGAGTTTTCGCAAAGTTTAAGTGGGATTGTTAAAAATGTGTCCAAATGGTGGAGCCATGTATTTAGCTCGAAGATATTATTTCTGCCCACTAACGGATTTTGATCTCTTATTTATAAATTTAACACTTTTCTGAGGCTCACAGTGGCAGCGCAGGGCTTGCGCTTTATTTTCGCAAACTGAACACGAATGCCTGGAGTGTAGACGATCTAACTGAAGCTGTATCAAATTGAGTCTGACCGGTCCGTCGTCGCGTAGCTCTCCACGTTGGCTGTCACTGTCCCAGCGTGCGGAGATGACTGGCTGTTGCTTTGACCTGGCAAATAAACATTTTAAAGGCGGAGGGGGAATTCACTCACAAATTACAAAGGGAGGGGTTTTGATATTATTTTCTCCCGGTATCATAAGATAAGCAGGTTTTCCTATGAAAACACGTGTGTACCTAATTGAATATTATTTACCTGGATCCCTTCTGTAATTCTTGAGCAGTTTTTTCTTGTTGTTGTTGTTGTTGTTTTTTAGGAGGAAACCTTTTCAGGAGTTTCTCCGGTGGCTGTAATCAGAATAAAGTGCTTCCACTTTTAGGTTAAGAGAAAAAAAAAAAAAAAACAGTAATAGGCTGAGCTGCTATTACGGAAAGTTTATTATTATTGGTATATAAGCTAGCTGGGGGCTTAAGCACAGAGCAGTTGGATAATTTAGCTAGCTCCTGGATCCAATTAAAAAAAATCTATGTTGTGTCCACAGTGGGGGATAGCCATAGCTGAGAAAGCACTCTGTCGTAGATGGTGACACACCTGTGGCATTCTCTTGGTTATACGCAGTTTGGGATGCAGAATGCTCTAAATCCTCTCATTACTGCCTTATAGAAGACAGACACTTCAAGCGGTTCTCCATTTATCTGAGATTACCAGTTAAACTCGTTAAAAAGCAACCATGGTTCGTTCACTCAATTGGCTATTGGGAAGATTTCGTGTTCTTGAGCGACAGTGTGGCTTTGATTAGTGGAGTGCTATACTTTTTAGGGGAGACCTTTTCTAACTTAATTTATGACTCCGGTTGAATGGTGTCTGTGCTAGGGTATTACGTATTTCCCGAACTATTGTACCTGGTGTCAATAAAGGCGCATTTAGGGAAATCTGAAATAAAACTCCAGGGTGTTTTTGTTCTTTGGGGAAGCAATGCACCATAAACATTTTGGGTTTGAGCCAACAGCTTTCCCTGACCGTGATTGCAAATTACTGTAGTATGTATAGATTGCTGGTGGAACACTATTTGAGGAAACCTGTATTTTATAGAATGTCACTTTTATGCACCATCCAGGCAAAAGAAAAAAAAAAAAACTAATTTAGCCAGCAGACGGTATTCTTTGGAATGAGGATTCTGAAAAAAAAAATCACAAAAAAACCCCCACCAGGCTCTAAATATGGCTTTTTATTTAATCATTATTACATCAATCATCGATATCAATACTTAATAGCAACCTGATAACGCAGCCAGTAGGTGAAACAGCTATTAAAAAGTGTAAAAAAATGATTAATCAGGTGCGGGGGGTATTAATGCACTCCAATTCTTTAATGATAAGTACATATTTTTGAAAGTGTTTGTTTTTAATAATCGACTGTAATATTAGTTTGCAAAAATGTAATTGCTTCTTAATTTTGCATCCTTGCTTCTTTGTGCCGGGTACAAAGGTAGTATATTTCTGTAGTTATTGTTTGCAGCACTCCGTGTAAAAAATCACGTTCATTTCAAGAAGCTGTTATGGTATTGATTCTGGTAAAGACTTCCATTAACTGACCAATCTAAATCTCATAAGTGATGTCAGGATAGTTATGCATTTGCTTGGTTCAAGTATTCAGCCATTATGTTAGAATGCAGGCAGTGTCTGAATATGGCCGTTAAATTATTTCTAAATACCGAACCAGAACAGCTTAACAGTTCTGCAGTTTGAGACTGACACAAAAATGACAATCTGCCACCTCTTTGTTTTTTAAATATTAACGTTGTATTGGGATAGTATTTTTGGAGTAAAAACCTGTGGCACGAGAGGGTAAGTGACATAAACAAAGGCAGCTGGGCTTCATGAAATAATGGAACAATAAGGCCCTTCCAGCCGCACTCATCACTCCAGTATGTTAATTAGCATTCTGTTGTGGCCGCAACACTGAAAACATGTAATCTGTATTGGAGTACAGTACAGCTGTGAACACACATTCTTTTTTGTGAGTCCCTGGAGTTAGCCTTGCCATTGGCATATGCGTTTGGGCCAAAAGTCAAGCCATCACCACTAAAATAGCACACTATAGCAGCAAATGTCATTTGTCTTTTCTGATTTTTTTTCCTCCCCTCAATGCCTCATGCTATCCAGTGATGTAATCCAGTATCACTGCATCTGTCTCCCTGCTCTATTTTTGCAGGAGGGTATCGGGGCGGGGGGGGCGGGGGGAGGGTACTGGGATGCCAGCAGGCAGGAGGATTTAAAAGGCAAGTGGCCCCAAAAGGGTCAAATTAAAAAAAAAAATCGGTTCTTCCTCTTTGCATTATTCTTCTAAAAAAATATACGCTTTTTAAATGCATAGATTCTTAAGTGTCATGGGCCAGAATCTGCTCCTTGTCTCCCTGGAGGGAGGGAGGAGCAGATAATTCATCAGAAAAAAGAATCTCAGTAAACTTTATCATTATTTATCACCTGTATCCGGAACCCGTTTCACAGCCCTTCCTGCATGTAGTACCCACTTGGGGCAGGGTTTATTCTTCCCATTTCAGAGCTGAAGACACTGAGGCTGAAGCATGATCCAAAGGTGGCCTCTAAATCATAGGGCCTCTCTGGCGCGTCATTTGAGGGAAAGGGGTTAGCACCAGTGAGCAGAGGCGGACTTGGCCAGGAGCAGGAACTCCGGCCTTCAGAGGCAGGACTCAGAAAGGCCCCACGTCTGTGATCTCGCTGCTCACGGGTGGCCGACTGGGAGCCGCCCCTGCCACACCGGGGCACAGACAGCCCTGGGTGCTTTCTGATGCCAGCTTTGGGGACAGGTTGAGAAGATGCTTCAGCATTGCTGTCTGTCATAGGAGCTGGACTGAGGGGCCAGAACCCTCTTGGGATTTTACCTGATGGAGTTTGGCTTGAAAAGCAAGAATGGTTCCATTTTGATTCCCCTGTTCTCAAAGTGTTTCAGCTTTCTTTGTGTGTGTGTATGTGCAGCCTCCCAGCACAGAATACTCACACACACACACATACACACACACACACGTGTGCACGCACACATACACAGGTACTCTTGTTCACACAGGACATAGCCCTTTGCAAAAATAATTTTGGAATAAAAAATTACATTCTCTAGTGCTTTAACTGTATTATACATTCAAATAAGAATCATCTAGCTGTTAAAACTTTTCCTACATTTCAGCTTGAGTCTATCCATTTTCTCCTGCATCTGATCTGACTATACCAAAAAGCGGTTTTTATAAAGCAGCAGAACAAAAATGACCAAATCAACCCCCCACCCTCACCCCCCACCCCCCACCCCCCATCTCCGACCTGTCTCTAAAGTAACTTTCAGATTCTTTGGGCAAAGCTTCTTGCTGTCTCTTTCTGAAAAATGACAGTGAATACTTAGCTACAGATTTTCTTTTTAATCTGCCTCAAATCTGATTGAAAAATAACCCCCAACTCTCCCGTCCCCTTCCCCCCCCCCCCCAAAAAAAACCACAGCATCTGGGTCACCATGCTGATCCAATTTGGTTCTACTTTTGGACTGTGGAAGAATCAAATTGTCTGGCATTTGGTGACGTGAGTGAGTGTTCACCTGGGAGCTGTCGAGGTTAAAGGTTAATAGCACTTGCTTTTTTTTTTCTTTTTTCTTCTTCTTCTCCTTCTTTTTTAATTCTAGCCGAACGGAACTCTTTCCCACTTGCCTGGTCCCCATCCTGAGCCCCGTGCCCAGCCTTGTGGCGTCTTTCCCCAGACTTGCCTGGTGAGGTAAAGCAGGGCTGACATTAAGATTTTGGCTCTGTTGTTTCTCTTTTCCTAGAAATTCACCACCACCCCCCCCCCCTTTGGTTAATGGCTCTTTAAATATTGAAATGCCTGGAAAAACAAAACAAAATAAAATAAAATGCAGGCTGTCAAAGAGATAAGAACAACAACAACAAAAATGTTGGTATCTTTTAGAATTTGTCTTCCTAGTGGTAAAAGTATATAATTAATAGGAGAATTTTCCTCCAGATGTGGCTATACTATAATAGAGCCTTATAAATGCTACAGAAAGAAAAATTGCTTGGAACGAAGGCGTCCTCAATGAGAGCACACCTGGGTCTGACAAAGATTGCATTTAGGGACTGCTGTGCTATCACAACGCAGAGAAAGACCAAGTCTCCGGGAGCAGCTGGAGAGAAAGCCCCGGCAAATCTGCATGCAAATAGCAGCACATTGTTAACTTAATCAGATGCCGAAAGGAAAAGATGTGCCAGAACCCAGAGGATGATCTACACACACGGAGGGAGAGAGCGGCCTGAGCTGCCATGGGCACCGGGCGAGGGGTGGGCCCAGAGCAAGGTGCAGCCAGACCCGGCCCTGGCCCACCCACCACCTGCCTGTTTGCCCCCCGCCTGCAGTCCACTTATCACATAATGCTTAATTTGCTCTTTGAAAAGATAGAAGTGATGGAGTATATTTCAATTGGCAGGAAGCTTTATTTATTTATTTATTTATTTATTTATTTATTTATAATGGCGAAATAGGTGTGGGCATTATTTCGCCTAACTCTGTATCTCCAATTAAATAATATTTCTGCCTAAATATCTGGGTGCATGAAGATAAGAAATACTGCCCCGGAGTGTATAAAGAAAGAGATTTTTTTCATTAAAAAAAAAAAAAAAAAAGAAAAAGAGTACCTCTCTATAGATTGAAGTGCTGGGTATAAATTGTACCTTTAGAAGAAGTGGGAAGACACCTGTTATTTATATTTTATATTAATATTAATGGGATATATATATTTTCAATCTCCTCCATCTTTTAGTCTAGCACCATAAAAAATAAAAAGTAATACTATTTAATCACCCACAGCTTAATAGTGCCTTAGTTGTTTACTGCCATCACACTAATTGCTCTGTACTAATGTGTTTTTCTGTGATATCCAGTAGTGCTAAGAGAACAGAGATCCATAACCAATTAAATATAGTGTTTTTTATGTTAAAAATATATCTGGTGAGGCTAGAAAGCGAACAGAAGCCGCCCTTACGAAAGGCACGTTGGCACCGTCTCGGTGCCCAGCAGAAGGTGCCCGCATTGCCTCTTTTGCGCAAAGACAAAGGGGGTAATTTTTTTGGCAAGAAAACAAACCCAAGGAAAACACAACAAACAGTGTTTCCTAATTTTCCCCCTCCTGCAACTCCTCGGGCTGTTTCTGTCCTCTCTCTTGCATCGAGGGAGAGTTTGATTTGGGAGGGAGGAAAGGGGGTATGGCAAGGCCACCCGGCGGTGCCCAGGCGCGCAGGCTCCGGAGCCTGCAGGTCGGCGGGCGGGGAGGAGCAGGGGCGCCCGCGGCCAGCAGAACGCCCATTCGCGGGAGCAGCCCTGGCACAGGGTTCACGGGGGAGCATCACTGTAGCTTCCAGAAGGAGTGAAGCTCTGGGATCAGACATGGGGGGCGCGGCCCTGGGAGGGGGCGGGGATCAGACGTGCAGGGCGGGGTAGGGGTTGGGGTTGGGGTGGGAGGAATCGGACACAACAACGTCTGTAGTGATCACCAGAGACGGTGGCAGTAACAGGGAAGCAGGACGAAGGCGCCGCCTAGGCCCCGGGGGTGTTTCAGTGCGCATCGCTATTCAAGAAAGAGAGCCGCCTGCTCGGCCCGCCGCCTGTGTTCGTTGGCTCTGGGCCCGCCCGCCCGGGTGGCCGTGACCACAGCCTGCCAGCAGGGCCGGCCTTGTAGCGCCGCACTTCACCTGTCGGAGGAGAGATAATGGGATCAATTAGAGGCGCCGTCACCATGCGGAGACAGCTGCTGGTGTGCAGTAACCACTGGTGACCCCAGCACTTGCTCCCCCCGGGAGCCACCTTCGGGGTGCCAGCCCAGCCGTGGCCTGTCCCTCCTTGCAGCCTGTGCAGGGGAGCTCACCCCTGGACTGCAGGTGTCCTCCGGCCTGGGCTCCTGGGTGTGTGCACGTATGTGTGTAGGTGGCTGTGTGTGCACGGGCATGCTGGTGTGAGTGTACCTGTACTGTGGATAGATGGGAAAGTGGGCGGACTTGAATGTGCAAGTGAGTATGAGTGTGTGGGCGTGAGCAGATGAAAGTGTGTGTGCATTAGTGTGTGTGACCACAGGTGTTCACGAGTGTGCCTTGCGTGCATGTGTGTGCACATTTAAGTGCTGTGATGATGTGGTGTATCTGTGTACGTTCGCGAGAGCCCTCTGCACATGTGTGAGCATATGTGCGTGTGTGTGTGCGAGCGTGTGTGTGGACACGCGTGTAAGTGCACAGGTGTGACCGTGTGTGGGCATATCCCCGTGTAGGCATGTGCATTTCGGGTTTGCGCGTGTAGTAACCCTGGGTGAGAGAGTGTGTATGTGTGTGTGTGAGTGGTGAGCGTGTGTAGTGAGTGAGTGCGTGTGGGTGTGCACGTTGTCTCCATGTGAGTGTGGGCCCGTGTGTCTGCCTGTGCCCTGAGGGCTGGAGAATGGGCGCCGTGGCCTTCTCGACCTTGGCCCCTCATCCTCCAGCGGCTTCTTGGATACTGAGTTTCCTCTGTGGGCCAGTTGTCCCTAAGAGAGGGCCAAGTGCCACATGTCTGTGGCACCCCCTGCTATATGCACCTCTCTGTTGATGGTGATAATGGCTCTGGACCTCCTGACTGCTGTCTGTGTGTCTTCACCCCTGTGGATTTGTCTCTGTAGACCCCACCTGGTCAGCCGCTTCAGAATGGCCTGGCTACAGAGGCAGTGGGGGCCTCTGATCTGAGCCCGTGTGTGTCCCCCCACCACTATATGGCAGATAATAGGGCTGGGCCCACCCAGGACCACGGTGGCATGGCCCTGTTTCATGTATGGGGCATGTGTGGGGCACTGTGCTGGGCATTCAAGTTTCATTTAGCCCTCAGAGGGGGCTGGGCTGGACAAAGTCGCACTGGGAAACATAGCGGGCGAGGGCCTGCAGGGGACAGGAGGGGGTGCCATCCAGGTAACAGTTCACCGGGAGCCTTTTCATTTATTGTTTTCCTGCCTGGAACATTCTTCCTTCACGTGCCTGTCAGCTCAACTGTCCCCTCCTCAGAGAAGTCCCCCCGGATCCTTCTACCCATCCAGTGTCCCACTTCAGTCCTTTTTGTGTCCCCATAGCACTTTCTGCTGAAGCTGCCACCTTTGGCTGCTGCTGGTGTGGTGACCAGCACACCGTGGGTACCAGCCCAACGGGTCAACAGAGTTTAGTTGGCACCTGCTACCTGACTGGCTCTGGAGTCCAGGGGCAAGCTGGAGGCAGCCAGTGCCTGCCCCATGGGCTCATGTCCATGGCCACCCTGAGGTGGGGGATCTGGAAGGGGGGAGGTTTCTTTGAGAGACCTGATGTGGCCCGGCACTGGGGCGGAGGTGTGAAGGAGAAGAGAGGCTCCAGAAGAGATGCTCCGTGAGGCAAGAGCTCAGGGACAGGGGGACAGACTTGTTTCTCTGGTGCAGCCACCATCCCTCCGGTCTCCAGATGTGGCAAGAGTCCTGGCTGGTTCTTGTGTGCACCCTGCTTACAGGACTGGTTGGTTTTGTTTTTTTTTTATTCTTTAGTCCCATGGCCACGCCCCTCCAAGACCTCTGGTGTCTAACTTCAGCCCTGTCTCCGACCTTGATGTGCCCTTGAACACAGAATTTGACCTGCCGTGACCTGATCTTCTAGTCTTTGAGACGGCCCGACAGCACCTGTGTCCTGCCATCTCTACACTGAGACGGGGCAGGCTTCTTACAAAGAAAGAAGTAGAGCTTCCTGACCCTGTTACTGTCCCTACCGTGATGCCCCTTCTGACGTTCTGTGTCTGCTGACACTCCTGACATGACACTCTGGCAGGGAATTGGGGTGGTCTGGCTCCTTCAGAAGTGG
The DNA here is from genome assembly GCF_028018385.1 of Neofelis nebulosa. NCBI lineage: Eukaryota > Metazoa > Chordata > Mammalia > Carnivora > Felidae > Neofelis > Neofelis nebulosa. The sequence goes on along the minus strand of NC_080798.1, from coordinate 22,673,320 downwards.
TGGGAGACTCCTGGGCCACTCTTCGAGGTTCTGTGTTAGATGCTGTTCCATCTCCCCCAGGTCGGTGCCCTATTCCTTCCTGTCGGTGTCCCTGCATTGGCCCGGCCTTGGCCCCATCTGCTGTCAGTGGGCGGCGCATAAAGGGGTGGGCAGGAGGGGGCAGTGGAGAGGAGTCCACACTGAGGAGCGCTCCTTCGGGAAAGCACTCCCAGAGGTTCAGAGGCTTAGGAAGGCTTGCCCTTTGACCTCGCACGAGGGCACTGTTCCTGCTCTGAAGCTGCTCACTCCACCTTCCCCGATGTCCCGAGGGCCTACTCTGTGTCAAATGCTGCGCCTGGTGCCTGAGGGACGCAGGCTTGGGCCATTGCCTCATCAATCTCGAGTGACCTTGGCAGGTGTCTGGATTTCTGAGTCCCGGAAGCGAGGAGTGTGTCGGGGGGTAGGTATGACTCCATCAAATGCCTGGCTTGTATGGGGGACCAGTCGGAAATTATGTATGTTTAGTTACTTTGAAACATCCTATAAATATGATTTGACATATTAAGGCTGTTGCTTTTATTTTATAATCCTAAACATGAGTTATTTTGGAGTTTGTGTCTTCTCTTGACTGGCGTTTGCACACAACTATTGTGGGAAGAGGTAAAATGTCCCCACTGCTCCTTTGGTGGCTGGTCGTGGGTCTACCTATTGAATATCCCCTGTGTGGGGAGCTCCAGGCCAGGACTAGAGGGGCGGTGAGCCCACGCTTGTACTGTGTGGCACTGTTACAGTCATACGGGTCCTGAGTCCCCCATTGACGACCTCCGGGTCTGGCAAAATGGACTCCTGGCTCATGGCTTCTCCACGGAGCCCTCTTCAGCCTGCGTGGGTGGTGATATTTAATTAAAGAAGTTGTTCAGTACTTTCTGTTGGGATGATTCTTGTTTGAATGAAATGGAAGGTGGATGGGGCACGAACACATCCTCATTGCGGGGAGGGCCTAAGAGCTGGAAAGGGTGACGGGTGGAGGGAGGGGTTTGGGGCGAGGGCCAGAAAAGGGCGGGGTTTGAGGGGAGCTGGAGCAGAGAGGACAGCAGGTGGGAGACCTGGAGGCCCACCTGGCTGCTTGGGGCCTGGGCAGGGGGAATGAAGGGAAGAGGCGCCCTCAGGTGGGGGCGGTCGCGGCAGCAGATACCGCGAGGGGATAGGGGTAACAAAATGATCCGGGACTCGGCCTCACCAAGCTGTTGTGGTGGGCCTGGGACTAGCAGTGGCTGCTGGTGATGGAATGCTTTCCCTGTGCCAGGCACTGTGCTGAGCACATTACAGCCTTGCCGGGTTTCATTTCCACAGCAGCCCTGAGGAAGGACTTGAGGGTGCTGTTTTCTGGATGAGGGGCTCAGACCCAGAGCGGGGAATAACTCGCCCGCAGTCCCCGAGCCAGGCAGTGGTGGAACGGGACCCTCAGAGCGAGGCTCGTGCCGCGGACGCCACACCGCTCCGTGCCTCCTGCACCGACCAGCTCTGCCAGGGGGACTGTGCCCAAGACCCCAAAAGTAGAAGTAAACACAAGATGTAGCCCCAGGTATGAGGGCATTCTTTGGGGAAAGCCTTTTTTTCTGAAAACAGAATTTTTTTTTGTTTTTTTTTTTGCCAGGAGTCAGCCTTTTGTCCCATCTTTACGTGGCCCAATTAGGCAATTGCACCCCTAATTAGCCAGCCCAAGGCACTCCTTGTTGCCTGCATAGAAATTAGCACGTGGGTTTGAACGTTGGCAGGAAACCGTGCATCACATCGAAGGCACAGAGTAAGTGTTGGAGAAGGGCCCGCCCTGTGATGTGTGGCCTGGATGGCATTGCCCCCCCCCCAGCCAGGCCTGTGCACCCCCCACCCCCACCCAAAGAACGTGGCGGATCAGCTCTAGGAAGCTTCAAGCCCAGTGAGCCTGAGTTATGAGCGGCCAGAAAAATGGGGAGATATTGAGGAGTCATAAATATTAATTTTTTCAGCGCTCTATAATTCACAAGTGACCCAACTGATTTGTCTCAAACGCTGCAGGAAAACTCAGCTGTGGCCTCGGACGTGAGTGCTCTCAGACCAGAAGGAACCTTGTGCCCTCTGAAGTTTAGCCTTGAGGCACTGGGAGTGGGCATCTCGAACTTTGGCTTCCCTTGGAAGTACAGCTCCATGAGGGCCGAGTGTGGGCCATTTTTCAGAATTTGTGTCTGGCTGCTTCTCAGCAGGGACCTGCCCTGTGTCTGTCCAGGTGTTCAACACCTGTTGCTGCATAACCAGCACAAATCATGTCCCCAAAAGTGATCCCATTTCTCTTGATTAGATTTTGCACGTCTTTGCACCTGCTATGTGCCAGGCCCTGTGCTAGGGACTGGATGCCAAGCTTTAATTTGGGGCAGGGAGAGAAGGGGGACAGAGGCTATTTGGCCTGCAAAGACACAAACAGTAGATAAGAGGATAGTGTGGCAGGAGGGGTGCCTAACATAGATGGCGTCTTCTTGGGAGGTCTCCCTGAGGAAGTGACGTTTGATTGGAGTCTTGCAGAGCAAGAGCCGGGTGTCCAGACGGTCACAGGGGAGCCCACAGGGGCACAGGTCCCAAGGTGGGAACAGGACTGGCGTGCCGAAAGAGATGGGCCAGAGCATTAGGGTCGGGGAGGAGAGACCTGGTGAGGTGAGGCCACAGTGGAGGGTGACCACGGTCACTTGGGCTTTGCAGGCGGGGGCCAGGTGCTAATTCCCAGGCTGTTGGGAAGCCTTGAATGGTTGTGCCAAGGCTGTGGTGTTCTGTGATTTACATTTTGAACAGTATGATGGGGAGTGGGTGAGAAAGGATGATGGGGGCTGTCCAGGACAAGGATAGACACGGTCAACGTCCGTGGGGAGGTAGAGCTGACCTGATGGATATATACAGCCCTTTTGTCCCATCATCTCTTGGCCCCTCCGCCCCCGTCCAAACACCTTTAATGTATAAAGCACTGCTGACTAAATTCCCATGAAGTTTACTACAGGGGAAACCGGGAAATATTTCGTATTTAAATTCTTTTGTGGGAAGACAGCAAGCAGGGAGAGAAGAATGCTTTTCATTCCCTGCTTTCAGTCTCCTCAGAGTGGCCATGTGAGTCATTTTGCCTAAAAGGGACCTTCTTTTGTTCATGTTTTGGCTGATGTGTTTACTCACTTTCAGCGGGTTGCTATCTGCCCCTGCCACCCGCCCCCAGAGACAGCTCCTGTCCCCTTCCCTGTTAGGGCTACCGACACAGCTCTTGAAAGAAAGTTGTCCAGTCCGAATGAAGCAGAAACATGTCAGCTTTGTGGACCGGACACCAATTCCTTACGCAGTGCGTGTGCAAAACTCTCTTTTAACGGTTTGGCAAAGTTTCCGCAGCTGCAGTGGTCCCGTGTTAGCCATTCATTTCCTCCAAGACATTTGGGTGGAAAATCCACAAAACAATAATAGATCAATACATTTAAATTAGAACTTTCAAAAATTCAATAATGGTATTTACAAATTAATAAAGCACTGTAAAGAAAATATCTGCACTTCTTTATTTAGGGATACAGTTAATTTTTTCATTGATTAAGCATTCTTTTGGTGGATGGGATGTGGGTAGGGAATTTTTTTTTTTTTCCTAAGGAGGAAGTCCTGTGTGAATTCTAGAGGTATCAGTGTATTTCTGGCGGCGCACGAACGTTGCTAATGCATCGCTCAGACAGGGATCAGCGGTGAGAGAAGGAAGTGTGGCCTGGCTTGGCAGGAACTGCATCGGAGGTGGGGACCCAGTGGGTCACATGCAATCCAAGTGGTTTTGGTGGGGATGGAGGTAATGGCAGGCTTGTAAGTCCCTGACTTCAGAACATATGGGTACTCCCTGTGTTAAGGATGCTTGGTATAGGAAATCATCCTTTATCAAACACAAATCAGGGAGCCATTCTTCTTTGTTCAAAAAAATTCCCTGTGGAGAGCCTCAAAATTGGCCAACTCACTCTCGTGCATCTGGAATAAAATGCAGGTTTTCGCCCATAAAAGCAATGAATGCAACTCGGGTTTTCAGGAATGTATCTATGACATCGAGCTGGGTAGATCTTTCCTGGCTCAGGCCTGGGGTTTGTCCCACTGGGACAGTGTGCAGGCAGCTGTACCCCTGCTAATGTTGATTAGTGTTCGTTGTGGACCACATACTGTGCATGGATGGGGCAAGGTGGCGAACAGGGGGCAAAGCCAGGTTCTCTCAATGACGCACCATACTAGTGGATGGCACGGGGTGGGTGCCTGGTGCTTTTTCTATCTAGTGGTCTCATGGGCAAGGCCCTGTGTTGGGCTCCCTGGGGGCCTTCAGTCATGGATGTAGATCCTGACACAGGGGAGCTGAGACACTCCACGGAGACTGCCAAATGGTGTAGAATGTGACCGTCAAAGGATCACTCGCACACATTGCTGTGAGGATTGGGGGAGGAGGAATCGGGGCCTGGATGGTGTTTAGAAAAGGCACGCTCCCAGCTGGAGGTGGGAGAAGGAGGAAAGGGCGTTGAAGAGGTTGGAACAGCCAGGAGGCAAGGGAACAGCAGGAGGGAAGGGAAGGTGGTTGAGTTTGGTGACCACCCCAGTGGTGGAGGGCAGCAATGATATTGGGGGTGGTTGTGATTGTGGTTGTGGTGACTGGAGGGGGCACAGGCCACCTGCCTGGGACACCACCTGCCCTGGGAAGCCATGCCATTTCCAGGGAGGGGGGGACAGTTTTCTGCTGCAGGCCTGGATGGGTGTTTCCTGTGGGCTGGGGGACTGGGCAGTACCCTGGCTGTGAAGCGAGATTCCTCCTCTGGTCAGTCTTGACTGTTCTGTTGTGCTGCCATCATCAATCGCCCCACCTCCACCGCCAGCTGTTTGCTGTTCCTAATGCAGGGGTGACTCCTGGTTAGCTGCAAGGTGGAGTCCTATCATCTGAGCTCAGCATTTAAGGCGTCCCTGCACCGGGCCTCTCTAAGCATCCTTAGCCTTCTTATAGGCTCTAACATGGAACCTGCCTTCTCATGGGTGTGAGCACAGCACACGCCGTCCACCCCACACCTGGGCTTACACAGTTCCTTCTACTGGTGTGCCACCCACTACCCCCAGCTGTTCAGCCTCGGCTGTTCAGGCTCACCTGCACCGTAAACCTCCACTGTCATCTGCACTCAGCCTTATAGGTACCACCTTGGGATATCTTTTGTGTTGTTGCTTTGTCTCCCCGGCTGGGTGGAGCCATGGACCCTGTGGAGCCTTGTGTACTTGTGGGACCTTAATTGAAATGCCCGAATGAATGAATGAATGGCAGCCCCCAGGTCACTGAACTGACAGATGTTTTTCGGAGATCGTGTGGACAACTGGCGTTGCATCTGAGGCCCCCCCACTACCTGGCTCTGTCCTACCTTCCCAGCTCCATCTCACATGACATGCTCCCAGCCCCTGCCCTGTCCCTTTTCCATGCCACCTCTTTTCTGTGTCCCGGAGCACCTTGTCATTCTTCAGATACCCGGACCCTCGGGTTCTCTATGCCCTTCGCGTATGTATGTCCTTGTCTTAGAAAGCCAGCCACTTATCCTTCTTCCCCCACTTCAGAAAATTCCTGTTCATCCTCCAGAATCCCACTGAAAAGTCATCCCACTGTGGAAGCCATTTCTCTTGGCCCTGGGTGGAATTAGCCCTCTGTCAGCTGACCACACAGTATAGTCTGTCTACACGTCTGCCCTTCCTGCCTCTTGTCTCCCCTGGCACGTAGTAGGTGCTTAGTGTTTGCTAATATGAATATCTGTGGACATCTAAGGCAGTGCCAGGCATACAGCCAGAAGCCCTGGGCATCGGGTGCTTATTTTTAGGCTCTTGGGAGCAGGTTTTGGTGGAAGAAACTTGGCAATCCCTCCTACATCTCCTGGCACAGGTGTATCGTGGAGAAGCAGTGACAGAGCTCGTGTGCGGGTCGGCGGTGTGTATAGGAGGGGACTGTATCTGAGGGCTTATCCAAAGTCACAGTGTATCAGCAGTTTTTAAGATAGCATGTTGACATCTGCGTGTTAAGATTCTGATAAAAAAGATGCTGGGGGAAGCAACGTACAAGCAGGAACCGGTCTGTTTGATTTGCAATCGAAGCATCAGTGGAAACGGAAAAGGTGGTCGGTGGAAGGGAGAGCTCTGTTTTTTATGTTGTTGCTGGCCCGCGTGTGACACAGGCCCTCATCCACAGGCTCCGGGGCCCTGTGGTCAGAACCCGTCGAGGCCTCGGGATGGCGTCACAAGAAAGCCTGAGCATAACCTGAACGTGGGAGAGGGCAGGTGCTCGGCTGTGAGCCGCTGAAGGAAACGGAGCTTGGCCACCCGGGAAGGGACCGTCACTGGCCACAGCCTGACTTTGAGTCCTGCCCCACACAGTCGAGGCCGAGGCCCCACGGCCCCCGGTTGCCGCGAGCGGGGCCCAGAAGACCTGGCTTAGCAAGGCTGGTGTAGGGAGGTGCTCGAGAGCTGCCCGCTCTCTGTTCTCTCGTGGCTGATGGCGGTGAGGGACCCACTGCTTCTTTCCAAACCATTTATTGCCACTTACCACGGGCTTGGTTTACATCTGCCGCTGAGAGCAGAGCGCTCCCAATTTGGAAGCCGTGGAGGCCGTTTTTCACCCACACTGACATAAGCCATGACTCTCGAAGCTGATGACACACTCCAGATAAGGTCAAATGCTCACAGAGAGGGACATTTGTTGCCTCTGTTGCTTAATCCCTGTTTGTAGAGAAGCTGAAGACACTAGTGGCTGTTGGGATGTGCCGTCCTCGTCCCCAGGGGGCCTGGCTGGAGGGCACGGCCCCCTCCACCTTCCTCTCACACGGACACCTACTCGTCTGCCTGCCCAGGACACGGGCCAGCCTAGAGAAGGGGTGCAGGCCCAGGAGGGGGTGTGGAGGGAGGACAGGCACCGGCCTGGCACGGGTGGGCTGGTCAGTAGGCTGCACCCCTCGGGTCCCCATTCTTCCTCCCAAGTCTACCCGCCCCGCCTCCCATAGCTCTCAGATCCCAAGGCCTTCGAGGCTGTGCACGAATGTTGATCTGGCCAGGAGTCAGCAGCTATGAGAAGTGGGCTGTGGGGAGGTGGAGACAGTCAAGTAGCTACCGGACTTCTGGCGGAGGGGGGAGGTGTAAACTAGAGTCCACCCTGGTGGCCTCTTTTGCTTAATCTGAGTTAAGACGCATGAGCTAACACACCACCGCACCCAGGGACCTCGGTGAAAATGCACGTGTGCATTTCCTCTCCGAGAACTGGGGTGAAAGACGTCATGTGACTTTGCACGCCGAGTTAAAACTACCTGCAGTTGTGGGTGTCAGCGAGGACCGGCGGGTGTCCCGGGGCACCCACCAAATGGGGGTCCCGGCTCTTCAGGCCACCGTGGCCACCCTCGCAGTGCTTCTGCCGAAGCCCACACGGCCCACTGGCAGCTGGGGTCCCCAGTCCACAGGGTCCGGCGTGGCCTCCAGCTGTGGCCTCTCAGGGCTTTGCCATCCAGGGTGCCGCGTTGGTGGGGGGGCAGTGCCTGACACCCTCAGGCCCCTCCCAGATCACGCCCTCCCTCGGTCACGTCGTGGGGCAGGGCTGCTCCGACCTCCTCACTTCCGGGAACGATCCAGCTACATGAGTGTGAATTTGCAGGGTGAGGTGCTGTCGTCCGGAGACCAGCTCTTTGTAACGCAGGACTGTGCTTTTCAGGTTCTTTCAGGCTTGGGCTGCAGTGGAAGATGTATCTGTTTTTTCCCGGCTAGTGAGTGCATGGCAGCTAATGTGAAGACGGAGCTTCAATTATGGATTTCCCCTGCATCCCAAGACTGAAATCTTGTCCTCGTTAGGACAGCTGGCGATAGGACGTTTATGCAGTGACTGACTGACTGTAGGGGGCCCGCTTCCTGGAAGTCACCCCTTCCGTGCAGCAGCGGCCCCTTCGGGAGGGCTGATGGCTGGATGGGGTGGTCTTGTGGGGAGGACGGAGTCCCCCAGGCCCACTCTCGGAGCGCCAGCTTCTCCACCGTGAAGCCAGATCACGGGACTGTGCGCGAGCCCCTCCGCTTCCCTTCCCCCAGTGGTGGATTTCCTCCATGTCCCCGGAGGTCCCTGGTGTGGGACTGCCCAGTGTGGGCTCCCACCCTACACTTGCTCTCTGTGCCTTTGCAGAGGTGGGGTCTGGTCTTAGGACTCCCAAGTGAAGCACTGGGTTGTACCCGCCCCCTCCACGCAAAGGCATTTTTCAGAAGGTCACCGTGGGGTGGGTGATCTTCCCGTGCATGGAACCTTTAGGGAAAGGCTTCCTGGGAGGGGGAGCGTCTGCTCAGAGGGTGATCGCAGGGCCCCTGCTGGATCTGAGTAACATGGGTCAGAGTCTTGCCCTCCATCGACTCTGGACACAAGATCCTTGTAAAGAAAATTAACATTGGGCCCAAGATGTATGTTTACCACTGGAGGTCTTGTATGTCACCTACACTTCCCGGCTCGAAATCTCTTACCTGTTCGGTACAGGTAAAATGAGTAATGACTTGCCCCCAGGGAGTGTATTGTGGTGACATTTATCGTGGGCCGGATCTAGGCCTTTCTTACCAATGGGGAAATTCCAGACTGGGCTAAGCTGGGCATAGGACTGGACCCCTCGAAGGTGCTGGCTTGGAAAATATCCTTTGGGTGGATACACGATAACGCCCTTGGCCGCTGAATCCTGATGGATCCACTCCCTCATTTTTACCCTGCCCGCAGGGGTCCTGCTGGCCCACAGAGATAGCAGATAGCTGCTGTGGGCTCCCTTGCCTCCTGTCTTCTAGAAGGACCATTTGGTTGCTGAGTGCATTGTTGTGACATTTTCCAAGTTGAGCTGTAAAGGTCTCTGGGAAAAGATGTTTCCAGCAGAAGTGGAGAGGAAAGGCTGGCCAGGCCCCATGGCATGCGCCACTCGTCTGTTTTCCCCAAAATGTCCCAAATGGCTGCTGAGGTCCGTACCCACCTGTGCATACTGCCCCCTGTCCTGGGATGTCTCCCCAGACATCCCGCTCAGGACCTCAGGGACTTTCAAGGACATGCCTGTGTCACTGAGGTGCCTGCCCCGTAGGGGAAAGTTTACTCGTCACTTATAGTTTGCTGTCTGCTGAATCCATTTCCTATGGGCCCTTGAGCTGTGGCTGAGACTGTGGAGCAGAAAGAAGAAAATCCTGCTAATTCACTTTTCTCTTTACTTTAATCTTCAGTTCAGCTGTCCTTAGTGTACTTTGGAACTTATAAAATGAAAACTGGTAGGGCCTTCTCTTCTCTCCCCGGTAATAAGCTCTCAGACCGAAAAGGGCTTGGGAGAGGAGAAAGGCAGCGTGAGCCAGTAAGAGTGAGGGCATGAAATGAAACTCTGAGGGCCGTGGGGCATGCGGTGGCTGCAGAGGGTCTGCGATGCCAGCTAGTGGCTCAGGCCTGAGGAACGGCCGGTCAGGACCTGGGGTGTCCCGAGGCTGCAGATTCCCCCGGCCCCTCTTCCTGTTCCCAACTCACCAGCCAGGCGCATCCAGAGAATCTGCACCAGAGCTGGAGGTCAGCCTTCTGAGGTCTGAGGAGGTGTTCACGCTTCCAAAGGCACTGGGCTTGCCGTGTCCTTCCTGGCTTTCAAAAACACCCATGCGTACGTAGCCAGAGACCGGCATGGGCAGGCCAGGTGGCAGGCAGATCTGTGCATTTTCCAGAGGATTCTAACTGAGGCACAGGGAAACTGTCTGTCCTCCCCACACCCTCTGCTTACATTCAGCTCCCTTTAGCACCAGTGAGGGTTTGGGGCCACTGGGGGCATCCGTTTTCGTGTCAGAATAAACAGAAATCCTGACTTGTGAGCTTTCTAACTCTTCTCAGCAGAGCACTTTGTAAACCTCAGGCACGGCTCAGATATGTAAGATACGTAAGATTGTGTGAATGCTTGAGCACTGGCCACGTTAATATTCACTAGGAACTAAGTTTTGCTTCTAGAAGTGCATGCTGTGGGCCTGAAGTACCCCAGCTTCAGCCAGAAGCAGAGATCCCAGCCATTGCTTCTTTATGTACCTGGACAGGTCATACCTGGAATCCCTCTGCCAACAGCCCGAGGAAGTACAGACCGTCTCTGATCCCAGGTGCACAGGAGGGACCCTTGGCCCCACACCTAGCCCAGTAATCTCGATTTGGAAATGCTTGTGCCTGGGTGCTGCTTTTCCTCAGTACCTAATATAAAGATGATAAAGCCCAGGACAGACTGGATCTGAAGACGATCAAGAAAAAGAGGGTAAAAGGTAAAGGAACTCGGGGGGAAAAACCCCAAAAAACACAACCACCCACATTTTCTAATTTGCTCAGAAACTGAATCTTCTGCCAAACTTTTCCTTGTTCTGATTTCAACTCTGGCACCCCTTTCCGAGCTGTCTTAGAATGTAATCGTCTCTCAAACTGCTGGCACTGTAACCTTAAACCTTGTAATTGTGCCCCAGGACAAATCAGTATTAATTTAGCTGATGTGGCATATCTTATAAATCCTATGCTCTCCCTCTGGCCTCTCCTTGGTACAGGATTTCCCAGGAAAGTGTCTGCCAGGAGAGACGAGCAGGCATGCCTTCGTTCTGTCTGAGACTCTCAGCTGTCTGGGTGCCGGGGAGGGGGGTTTCAGGCTCCTTGCCGTTGCAGGGAAGGGGGTGTCCCTGCTTTCATAACCCTCAGCCGCACCCACGCTCTGGGGAATTGGAGTCTTCCCTTGGGGAGCCCCAGGGCCCTGATGGGTGTCATCCAGAATTTGCAAGGAAACCAGACAGAAACCACAAATCCCCAGAGGCGGGGGAGGTGGGGGCAGAGAGAATTTGTGGTCAAATCTAAAATACAAATGGAGGGTAGATGCAGCCACCACAGGGATTTCATTAAGGAGACCACAGAATTTGGCCTTAAGAAGTTCACACCCACGTGGAGGCCGTGCACGGTCCCATCTCAAGGGCGGCACACAGGGGCTGGGAAGCTCAGGGTGTAAAATTCATGCCTTATGCCGCCGCCGCCGGTAATTAGCTGCGGTTACCTGGTTACTCTGTGATGCTAACCGCCAGACCCTCCGCTTCGGCTTCCGGATGGAGCCCGCAACGGGGCATCTCCCCAGCCAAGCCTGTGCTCTCTGTGCGATCTCCCAGTTTTTTAGGGTGTCTCTGTTCTTACGAGAACATCCGACAACCGTTCTTAAGTGAGCTAAAATTAAACTCCCAAACAAAGAATTGTAAGTGCTGTTTTCTCTCTAGAGATGAAAATTGCACTAGAGTGACTTCTTCATTTAACTGCATTACGTTATGGTGGAAGGGACGGAGAGGACTGTGGTACAAAATAGTAATTAACTATTTTTCTCTGTCCTGAAAATTAGTGCATGGTTAGCTCAAAATATGACAGGGTACATGCTCATTTAATTTTTAAATGGCTTGGTAACTTCAACTCAAACCACGGCAGTAGATATGGAAGATTGTGTGGATGCTGAACACCCAAGGGCATTTGGAAACTACTTTTCTATTATCTTTTCTATTATGGCACAGTGTGACAGGTTAATTCACATGTCTGGTCGGCAGGTGCGTATGCCACCTACTGTGTGAAGCTGTCCCTGGGGAGAAGTGGTGTGTATGAGGGAGTCGTGTCGGTCATAAGAGCGGAGTAAGGGGAACAATTCTGAGGGTCACACAGCTCACCATTCACTCGTGCATTCATTCAACAACCACATATGGAACTTCGTCACTAAGACCAGGTTCCTGCTTACACCATGTTCCCACTTTACTAGGGAGGATGCCAGGAGATATGCAGGTGCAACATGAAAAACGCAAGCAGAGGCACCCAGGAGCAGGGTGCAGCTCATTCATTCATTCATTCATATGCTCACTCAGTAATTCATTCATCGCCAAAGATTTTATTGGAGACTTACTATCCACAGGGGATATGATGATGAACAAAAATAGACTCCATCCCTGTCTTTGTGGGACCTTTAGTCTGGAGGGAGGGACAGATATTCGTTAGAAAATCGTATGAACATATACAAAATCACGACTCGGGCAGGTGCCTTAGGGAGCAGTCTCTGGAGCTCTCAGAGCCTCCCTGCCAGGGACTTGCACCTGGCAAAGTATAATCTCAGCAATCTTGGGTGGGGGGTAGACAGGCACAGCACAAGGAAGAGCATTCTGGCAGAGGGAAGAGTGATTGCAAAGGCCCTGTGGCAGAGGGAACTACTCAGTGAATCTGAGAACTGGAGGGTGGGCAGCGGGGCTGCGGGCAGAGATTAAAGGGATGTTGTGAGCTGGGTGGGAGAGAGAGGTGAGGCGAGACCACATAGGCCTTGTAGACATGTTAAGGGCTTTAGTCTCCACAGTGACTGGTGGCTGTTATACAATGGGCAGAATTGCTTAAGGGCTCATGTGGGTAGGATGGATGCAGGGAAACCAGCAGAAGCTTGGGCGTGTGGTGGTGGTTTAGATGGGGTGGTAGTGAGGGAGATGGAGAGAAAACAGATGGGAAGCACGTGTGGGGAGAAAGCCCTTGGTTCCGAGGTGGAGGCCGAGGAGTCTGCCAGGATCGCTGGCCAGGGAAGGGAGATCCAGGCCAGGGAAGGGCACGCACCGATGACCAAAGGTCAGCCACACCATCAGATCAGCTAGCGGCACCCGGTGACTCTTGCTGATGTCAACCCACATAGCAGGGGCCTTTTACACACCAGATACCGTGGACTTCTATCTAATTGGTGGCCCAGACCCTTCCTTAGAGGACTTCAATTTCCTCCTTTGTATCTTAGAGGATTATTTATATTTTCTGAAGCCAGTCCAACAGGTGTGCCCCCCTCTTGCCTACTTATCTATTATGAACCTGTACAAATTGGGGAATTGCTTGTGCAAATGGGTAGTTCGGTGTCTAACTACCGATAGGTGTGTGTGTGGGTGTGTAATTACTGGATTTGCATTTGTAAACGCTCATTTCCTAAAACAGCCCTCTTCCCACTCCTGGTTCCCGGCCACCTCCCTGCCTCCCAGGGCACACATACCCAGGTGTGTGACGGGGCCAGGTTGTCTCTTACGTCTGCTCCAGGGCACCCAAGGAAGCCACCTTCCGCGTCCCTCCCCGGGCCCCTGTGCGCCACCACACCCTCCCCACCAAGGGAAGGGAAACAATGTCATCTTTACTCCAGTACCGGGTGGCGATTGTTTGCTCTGCCTGTAAATAGTGCAGTCTGCAAAGTACACGTGAGAAGTTGCTTCTTTACCCTCCCGAGAGACGATCCCCACTCATCAATGCCCAGGCCTTGCACGCAGTAGTGCCGGAGAGACTTGGGGGGAGAGTCACTGGCTTTGGGGTCACACACATCTGGCTCTTGGCTCGACTGCTCACGGGCCCGGCTACCCCTGCAGATAAAAGTCAAGCACGTAAAGGCTTTATTTAGTGCCTGGTTGCAAAGTTACCCAACAGTGAGACTGTCACTTATATCGACGCCTCACTGAACCAAAGGAGGGTCTGGTCCTAGGCTTTCTGCTGTGCGAAAGGGACACACCTTAGGTGAACCTTAATTACTGCCCGTTTTCATGTCATCGGTGGTACAATATTAATAAAACTGATTTTTTTTTAAAGGGAGCTAACATGGGACGGCTACTTTATGACCCTACAAACATATAGTCTAAAAAACCAACAAATCGTCACTTTGGGAAACCATAAAGGGAATATCAAGTAACTGAAACATAAAAGTGGCAATTTTTTCCCTCGGTTTGCAACATCTACAGTAAAACACCCGAGACGCACATTTGGTTTGGGATGTTGGGGATGGGCAGGTTGTGGTTTAATGTTGACAGCCAGTCCTGCCGGTGGATGGAGAACGTTGACCCTGACGTGCCACAGTCACTGGTCAGGAATTCGTCCTGTGGGAAGAGGGCCCAGGGTCACCCAGACCTCTGTTTTATTGGCCTGAGGAGAGCCGCTCCTTCCCAGGACGCTGTGCTGGGAGGAGTCTATACATTCCCCTCAGTGCTGCTGGTGATCCGGTTTTAGCACCATGTCCTTTTCCAACATCAAACTTTGCCTCTGCTGTGATGAAATGCCTCTGCATTTTGCTGAGTCTCAGATGCTGTAAAGGATCCGTTTCCGTTTAGTAGGGACTTTTTATCATTTTAATGCAAGTTAAGGCTTGTTTGGAGTGGAAGGTTGACAATAACTGGATCACTTACATTTCTGTTTTCAGTCTTTTTAGTTAATAAAATTTATTTTTTAGGGCAGGTTTAGGTTCACAGGAAAACTGAATGGAAAGCAAAGAGATTGCCCATAGAGCCCCGCCCCCACATACTACCACCCCCACTTTGGACAACCTGCACCACAGTGGTACGTTTGTTACAATTGATGAACCTCCGCTGACACGTCATTATCACCCAAAGTCCATCATTACATCAGGGTTCACTCTTGGTGTACATTCTATGGGTTTGGACAAATGTATAATGACACATTTCCACCGTTGTAGTGTTTGGATGCTACAATGTACGTTACAAACTACGGTACAAGAATTTCACTGCCCTAAAACGCTTCTCCGCTGTGCCTATTTCATTATGTTTTTAAAGACAACTTCTCATCAAGCAAAAAATGCCAGTTACAAAAAGTGCCATCCTTTTATTCAGCCAGAGGCATGCTGGAAAACTCCTCCCATTCCCACCCAAGAGGAGGATTTTGTCTGTAGGAGGGAATTTGGACTGGTGGATTTCTTCCAAGTAAGGGATCACACGTCTGTGTTCTGGGGTCCGTAAAATAAGCAGTTTGAAAGGACATGTCCAATTTGACTTCTATTTTCTGGATCAGTTCAAAGTTCTAGAAGCATGCGGTTTATTTTTGTTTTTGGCAATTTCTTTAGATTGGTCTCCCCCATCCACCTGTTGCATAGACGCTCAGTGTAGACTGCCAGTAGTTTACGGAGCAACAGTTTCCAGGAGGAGAATCTGCAAAGGGTTTTAGGGGAAAGGGGGACTTCTCACGGAATGTGTCCTGCCTCCTTTCTGTGATGTGAGGGCAGTCTTTAAAGGGCTTCCTGACCTTCCTGTCAGATGGGAATCTTGGCCCTCCTGCAAACCTGCTTCTTCCTCCCCAGCCTCTTCGCAGAGCCCAGAGTTCCTGGTTGGCCTTTCGGCCTCCCAGGGCCCTAAAGTTGAAAACCCAAGCATTTATTATTTGTTGGAACTTGTGACTTGAGAGCTTGTTTAACAGAGACCAAGCTGGCAACGTGGTTTGAGACTCGGTGGTAAGAGAGATTATACTGTTCCTGACTTTGCCTGCTAAATCTCGGGACTCCCAACCACATCATACACACAGTGTCTCAACCCACACTTTGCATCGTAAATGGAAGGTTTCGTTGGAAAGAATTCTCACCGGCTTGGGGCTCTCCAGCTAGCCTCCTCTCTTGTCTGTTTTGCCAAGCAAGACTACCCGTGATAAAATTACATAGGACTAAATGTGCGCGCACACACACAACGCACACACACGCACACAAATGAATGTATGTGAAACTAGTGAAATCTACATCAGTTTTCTGCTTGTGATACTGCACTGTGGTTATGTACAAGGTTATCGTGGGTAGACAAAGAAAGTAGGCAGGGTCCCTCTATCTTATATGTTATAGGACCTGTGAATCTATAATGATCTCAAAACAAAAAGTTAAAAAATAAAGTAGCTTTAAGTTCTTCGTTTGATATTGTCATTTCCATCCTACCCCTTAGATTTTGGTTTCTGGGTATTCTTCACAGATCTGTCTCATTTATTTAAATGTTAATTGGCCTCTTTAATTTGGTTTCAATGCTGGGAGCCAAACGGGACAGGAAGACCTCTTAGTGATTACCAGGTATGAGGACGTGGAGGAGGGGGTCTGAGAAGACCCTCATTCTTACAGGAGGGTAACCTGTGCTCAGAAACACGTGGATGTGAGAGAGAGAGAGAGAATCCTTCAGCGGAGAGAGTAGATTCTTGGCTCTCAATGTGGAGTGAAGAGCTTACAAAAGAGGCCAGCTCCAGGGTGTTAGAAAGTACCAACAGAAAATGGCATGTGATTTAAACATTCATTTTTCAGTTTTCTTTTTAAGCCTTAAAACTTTGAAATAATTACAGGTTTACAGGAAGTTGCAAAGGTATTACAGGGAGGTCCTTGTGGACTGTTTAACTGGTTTCCTCCATAGTATAGCGTTGACCTTTGAACAGCATGGATGTGATCTACACAGGTCCACTTAGACACTGATGTTTTTGATAAGTACCATGCTGTAGATGTATTTTCTCTTCCTTATGGTTTTCTTAAGACTTTCTTTTCTCTAGCTCACTTTATTGCAAAAATACAGCATATAATGCATATACTATCCAAAATAGGAGTTAATTGACTCTTTATGCTATTGGTAAGGCTTTCAGTCAATAGCAGGTGATCTGTAGTTGAGTTTTGGGCGAGTCAAAAGTTATATGCAGTTTTTGAACTTCACAGGGGATCGGCGTCCCTGACCCCTGCCTTGTTCCAGGGTCAACTATAATAGCAAAACCAGGAAATTGGTATTGCTACGAGGTGCACAGAGTTGTATGTTATTTGATGGCATCTGTGCATTCCGTAAGTACCACCTCAGTTAAGATACAGACCTGTTCCGTCACCACAAAGATGTTGTGCACGCTGCCCCTTTGCGCTTGTAGTACTCATCCCAGCCCCGCCATTCTAGCCCCTGGCAGTTACTAATCTATATGCCATCTTTATGATTTTGTCAGTTTGAAAATATTAGGTAAATGGAATCATGCGTTAAATGGACCTTTCTTACTCAGCATGTTGCCCTTGAGATCCATCCACATTGCCGCGTGTCTCAACGTGCTGAGTCGTCCTCCATTGTATGGACGGACCACAGTTTGCTTACCATTCCCCTCTTGTGGGGGCATTGTGGTTGTTTCCAGCTTTCGGCTAACACAAATGAAGCTGTGGTGAACAGTAGGTCGACAAGTTTTCGTATGGAAATAGGTTCTCATTTCTGTAAGATGAATGCTCAGAAGTGTACTTGCTGGGTTGTATGGTAAGAGTATGTTTTGTTGTTTTGTTTTTGGGAGAGAGAGAGAGAGAGAGAGAGAGAGAGAGGGAGAGAGAGGGAGTTCGAGGGAGTGGGTAGAGGGAGAGGGACAGAGAGAATCTTAAGCAGGTTCCATGCTCAGTTCAGAGCCCGACTTGGGGGTTCAATCTCACAAACTGTGAGATTGTGCCCTGAGCAGGAATCAAGAATCGGATGCTTGACTGACTGAGCCACCCAGGCGTGCCCTGTATGCTTCGTTTTGGAAGAATCTACCAAACTGTTTTCAAGAGTGGCTGTACCCATCTTGTATTTGGCTCGGCGATGGATGAGAGATCCAGTCTCTTTGCATCCTGGCCAGCATTTGGTATTCTTGCTGTTTGTTATTTTAACTGTCGTGGTAGGTGTGCCGTGGTATATACCATGGTGGTTTTAATTCGTATTTTCCCAATTGCTAGTGAATATCTCGTTCACTTGTTTTGAACGTCTTTCTATGCATTTATTTGAACATCTTTTATATCCTCTTGGTGAAATGTCTGATCGTGTCTTCTGCCCATTTTCTAATGATATTTTTGTCTCTTTACTGTTGAGTTTGAGAGTTCTTTGTATATACTAGATTCAGTCCTTTGTCAGACATGTGGTTTGCAAATATTTTCTCCCAGCCTGTGGCTTGTCTTTTCATCTTCCTAGCAGGGTCTTCTGCGGAGCAAAATTTTTTTATTTTGATGAGACCCAATTCATCAATTTTACCTTTTATGGATCATGCCTTTGGTGCCATGTCTGAGAACTCTTTGCCAGGGTCTAGGTCCTGATGATGTTTTCCCATGTTATCTTCTTTAATGTTTTACCTCGAAATCTGTGATGCATTTTGAGTTAATTTTTATGTAAGATGTGACGTTTAGGTCAAGGTCCTTTTTTTCCACCCAGCACCATTTGTGGGAAAAACTACCCATCCTCCTTTGACTTACTTGCACATCTGTGTAAAAAATGCCAAATGTGGAGGCTGCTTGTGGGTTGTCTGTTCTCTTCCATTGACATACACATCTTGGTCTTTGACAGTGAGAAAGAGGGTCTCCGGGGTCCAGGTTGGGTGTCCCACCACCCAGTGCCTCTGGCCTCCAGTGAAAATGGGCGTGGCCCTGGGAGTGGGTGCAGAGTCCCCTGAGGGTTCACCCTGCACAGGAACACGTGGGAGGGATTTCCCAGCCACTGTCTCCACTGCACACCCTCCCCCCCCCCCCACCCAGACACTACTGTTTTTGCCCTCCCTTTCCTTCTTTTCCTTGCTTACGCATGTTCTCAGATTAAAGTGGGATTTTCTAAAACAGATTTTTCTACCATGGGGTAAAAACCGTAAGTAAACAGAATTATCATAACAATTTAAATAGTAATAAAATATGCTTTTCTGTTTCTATTCAAAGAAGGGAAAGGTAACTAGAGAAGATGAAAGAAAGATCCGGGTTTGTGGGTGGTAGGTGTGTGGTTTTTTTTCCCCTTTTCTTCTTCAATAATAGGTACAGAGTTTTCGGAAGGGACTTCAAGGCAAAAGGAAAAAAATAGCATATACTGTTATGGGGTTATTTTTATCTTTCATTTTTATGACAACTTATTTGTACTTAAGAGAATCTTTCCAAAGAGTTAGAAGCATCATTAAATAAAGACTGTGAAATGTGCAATATGGCTTATTTATTTAAATGTTAATTGGTCCAACGAACACTTCTAATTAGCTCTATATTTGCTTAGCAAAAAGTTTTACAAATTCCAATTGTGAAAAGCAGCTATTTTGAGCTGGTTGCAGCCTCAGCTATGATTTTTCTATAGTTCTCAGCCCTTGAAGGCACAATTTAATTTTTCATGTATGCATACTAGCAACGGTAAACACTTGCGAGTGTAAAGAACCTTCTTTAATTAGCTGCACAACAATTAAAGGATTCACAAACTAAATTGAACCCTGTCTCGGTGCTTACTAGCTGAATTCCACCACCTGTCACAACAGCGCTTTGTTCAATCTGTTATGCAAAATCATTATAGCAATATAGCGGAGGGGGAAAAAAAAGAGAAAACAGCAATTATTTCTTACTTTTCTCTTGAATGGGTTATTTTGGGTTATACTGATGTCAGGTTCATTGAAGCTAACCTTTTGAAATCTGTAACAGCATAATACTTCTAAGGCTTCAGGATGGTTAGGAGAGTAGTTCATTCTACCCTTTCAGGAGGAAGCCGTGCTCACCCGTACGGTGTGTGGGGCCTCTGATCACTTGAAACAACCTGTTTTAACTGTCCCAGCCACCTTCGATTTCCCCTTCTCACATGGAACCCTCAGCAGGCTCCTGTGTTGTAAAAGCATGCAAACCCCTGGGGATGTTAAAGATGCAGTTCTCAAAAACTGCCTTTTTCCAAAGCATGCCAGATCATATTATTTCAGCGGCTTTACTTACTATAAAAAATGTGTGTGTGTGTGTGTGTGTGTGTGTGTGAGAGAGAGAGAGAGAGAGAGAGAGAGAGAGAGAAGAGAGAGAGAGAGAGAGATTTTTAATTTTTGGATATTAGAAAAAACTTTTTTTTTAAGGTTTAACAATTTGATTTAAAGTGACCTGCCGTCCTGCAGATTGAGTTGGAGGGGAATGTTCACCCCTTTGCCGTTCGCACGGACAAAGGCTTTATTGTGAGGCCCAAACCCCAAGCCTGACACGGCAGACTTCTCCTTGTCGTCGAGGAATAAATGTTTACGTTCGGTGTTGCCGTCCTCTGGCCTCTGGCAGGAACGCTCACAGCTCTGTGCGGTCGGTCTCACGTGCAGAAGGGGTGAGAAGGGGTGCTGGCGGGTGGGCCCAACTCTGCCGACGAGCTGCCCTTGGACATGCTCCCTGGCAGTTGCCTAAAATGACATCAAGAACATATTGTTAGTCCCAGCCTCTGAAGCATATGTGATCTGGGCATTTCAGACGTTGGAGTGATTATAGACAAACAGCCGGGCTCATTCAGAGGGCCCGCGCTTTCCGGCATGACACTATTTTTTTAGAAGTTGCCTCTTTACGTCATTTCACGAAAATGTGCAGAGAGGACAAGGCCGCCCTTTGAAAAGACAAACTCTTTCCCCCCAAAATGCTGGGAGACGGAAAGTGAGAGCCAAAGGTCAAAGGCTGAGCAAGAATGTGTTTCTCTATTTTTCCTGTTTCTCGAGCAGAGAGGAAACTCTTCTGGTTACGGCATTTGGGTCATTAAGACCGTTTCGAGTCAGGTCTGGGGGAGGGAGGTCGTGCGAGGTCTTGGCACTGGCGGTGAGCTCCCCTCCGCTTGCTGCTGCAGACCCAACTCCGGGGCAAGTGCACTTGAAGTGAGTTATGGCCCACTTACTTGAAGTTTGTGAAATGCATGCCTGATCTGCGGTTGCAGCCCCAGAGAGGACACTGCTCGCTGCCTCGTGCAGCCTCGGCCGCCGCTGAGCTCGGCGGCTGCCCTCCTGGTTCTGGGTCCAGCTGCTCTCTGACCGTCCCTGGCTCGTGCTGCGCTCCTGACGGCAGGGGTCTACACCAGGCCTGTGACGGGAGCCTGCTGGCGCCTCTGGGGGCCGGATGGTCACATAGTAGGCTCTCAGCAAACATCTGCCGGCCGGCGTACATGGAATCTCCACTTGGCTGAAGAATTCATGGGAATTTAAGGGTGAATTCAGGCAACTTAATCCTTTTAGCTTTCCCCACCACTGGCCCAGTGTTCGTCGTTCTTTCTTTTTCTTTCTTTCTTTCTTTCTTTCTTTCCTTCTTTCTTTCTTTCTTTCTTTCTTTCTTTCTTTCTTTCTTTCTTTCTTTCTTTCTTGTTCTTTCTTTCTTTTCTTTCTTTCATTTATTTATTTTTTTTCCTGCTCTTCATCTAAAATCTCCTTACCGCAAGGTACTGGTTGTTCTTTCCCACATTCCTTGCTGCCCGTCCTAAAAACACAAATGGCACATGAAATGGCCTTCAGGTCAGCACCGTCCCGCGGAGGGCCTGTTACCACGCACACAGACCTGGGTCTGGGCACGCAGGGGGCCGCCCTGCCCTTCTGGGGGCTTCCAGTCTGTTTGGGGGAGCCCAGTGCCCCTGAGGAAACGCACAGGCAAACTCAGGTGGAGATTCCGTATTCATGACAGGCTGGAGGGAGCCCTGGTTTTTCTCGATCCAGGGTCCCAGGAATCCCAGCTGCGTTAACTGAGGGCTACCGGAGGTCATGGTGGCTTAGGGGTAGATGTATGGTACACGGAGAAGGTTCCAGCGATTCCATTTATCAGATGGGTGACTTTGGGCAAGTTATTTAATCTCTCTGTGCCTAGTTCCTCCATTATGGGTTTGATGATAGCAAAATTATTTCACAGAGTTGCTGTGAAGGGTCGCGTGAAGGCACCCAGAACAGTGTTCAGCACACGTGAAGTGAGGTCGGTCACCGTCGCTGCGGTCCCTCAGTACCACTCCCTGAGCTTGGAGTGTTCCTAGTGTGTGAATGTCAAAGGCTGCGGGACTGAAAGCAGCTTCAGGCTGGATAGGCGCATGAGCGCACAGACCAGTGCCTTCTGGAAAGCTTCTTGAAGCACGTGGAGCCACTGATGACTGCTCTTCTGCCTTTGGCCTCTTGCCGGCCTTCCTCCTGATGTCTGTTCATGGGTCCGGTGCTCTAGTCTGGAAGGCAGGTTTTCAGAATCAGCATCATCAGAAGGTGAACCCAGCATGTTTTCCACCTGGGCTTTCTGCGCATTGGAAATTGGCACCACCCACTGGGGGATGTGTGGATGCCCTCCCTCCAAGGCAGATACCTGCAGAGTCTCTGTCGGAGTCAGGAGTTGTTGTGCATTTGCTACGGGAGAAATATGTGTGCTGTGCGGGGCACATGGGAGGGGTACCGACACCTCTGACATATGACTTGTTAACCTAGTGCAGGCATCAGTGAAAGGGGACAACTGATCAGCTGCGGTGAGCGCCGGGAGACAAACAGCCCAAGGAAGGAGAAGGGAGGCAGGAGAGTCTCATGTGGTTATGGGATCAGGAGAGGTTCAGGCACCAGGGGCCTGGGGCACCAGTTGGGACTGCGCTGATGGGCTGGGCTGGCCTCTGGAATGGGGTTTCGTTGGAAATCCACACCCCCTTGCTCTGGGCTGGGGGATATCAGAATGATGTAGGAGTGCTCTGCTCTTTGGGGAAGGATAATTTGTGTGGCTATAAATACCTGAGATAGGAAATGCATATTTTTTAGCTCTGAGTATTGAGGAAGCTTGGATTATCTAGTGGTGGTTGGGGCCATTTCCTAGCTGTTTCCACCCTGAGAGTCCATGCTTGCCAGTTTTCCTTTAAAGGACTGAGCAAGGTGCCAGGGCCGGCACAGCTCGGCAATTGACACAATGACCCTTGGTAAATGTCTGTTCAATGACTACATAACTGCATCTTGTGAACCAGGTTTCTGTCATGAATGTGCTCGTTTAAAACAGGGACCCACATCTTGTTGGTGTTTCCCCGTAAATTGCTACCACGTAACAGCCCCTTACGGTGATAACCTTTGGAAAAAACATGTGCCTGCTGAATAATCTAGAAAGAGCTGCAAGCCAAAGGGAGCTCAATGGAGAAGATGGAGACGCTTTGCCAGCCACGTGGCCCCAGCACGTCAACCTGCCTCACCTGTAAGAGAAAGGATCTGGCTTTGGCAGAAATTGCTGCCTTTCTTGTGCCTGTCCCTTCACTCCTAGCCCAGCCCACAGCAGGTGGCTAGATGAAGAGCCACTGGAACAAGGGGGCCAGGCACTCCACTCCTTCCTGACCTCACATGTCCTGTGTGACTGACAGGTGGCTTATATGATGCCCTGAATGCTGAAAAATCGACAGGAGAGCATTTCTTTCTTCTCATTTCTATATACTACATTTTACTAATTTCTCTATCATTACATTCAAGCTTATTTTGAAAAATCAGAAATCAGAGTTGAACAGCTAGAAGGAAATACAAATCCCTTAGTGATCACCAATGTTGACTCTTTGCTGTGCATCCTTCCAGACTATTTTGTGTATTTGCTTTCTCTCGTTGTTGTTGTTGCTGTTGTATATAAAGTGGGATCGTACTTCACTTGCCATTTTATAATCAAATGTTTAATTTAATGTATTCTTCTGCATCTTTTTTGATGAACGCAAGAACAATTGTATAACTACTACCCTAATTTATTTATTCAGTAGAATCCTGGGGGTGGCTATTTAGATGTGCTTTTTTTTTTTTCTCTTTCGATGTAGGGACTAGGCTCTTTGTCTTTGGCTCAAAGAAGGTGACTGGAGCTCCCTTTCTGGGAAGGAAAGTGACAGTCATGGAATCAGTGGCATTGTTTTCTCTGACCTAGTGGGCACTATGAATGTTTGCCCTGGCAGATTCATCAGCACCCCTGAAGGGGTGCAAGTCTTCGGGTCAGAGGTAGAGATGTGACAAAGGTGGACCGTGTCCCTTCTCCTGTGCATGGGTATGTGGACATGTGCACATACAGATGTGTGCACAGAAGTTGAGAGGAAATTCAATCTGTTCTTCACCCAGGTTTCCAGTGATTGAATCTAAACCACACAGACCACGGGGAAAAGTGTGAAAATCTAGGCACCGCACCCTAGTGTAATTGGCCACTGCCCCAGCTTCTTGAGTGTCCCCCATGGTTGTTAAACATTCTTCTATATCATTTTTAATGAATGCGTGGGATCGAGTTCAGAGTGCACCCATTCAAGCCAGTCTTCCCCATTTTCTGCTACCTTCCACCCTCACTCCATTAACCTTGGTCCTTTCCATTCATCTCCTTCAGTGCTCCCTCTGTATTCCTTTTCCAGGCTGTGCCCCTTTTTCCTGGAACTAAAAAGTCACCCACTGCTAATGCTGTCAAAATCTTCTTGACCTATGATGTGAACTGGGAACTACTCCTCTGCCAATTTCAGAAGCTGAGAGGGACGCTGGTGGGGGGCAGAGGAAGGAAAAGGAGGAAGGACATCAGGTGGCCCCACTCCTGATTTGCAGTCTGCCTTTTTGCTTTGTTATTCATTATCCATCCATCCATCCATCCATCCATTCGTCTGTCTGTCCATCCATCCGTCCATCCATCCATCCGTTCGTCCATCCGTCCATCTGTCCGTCTGTCCATCCGTCCGTCCACCCATTCTTCCACCTGTAATATTCCACCTGTGCATTCATCTCTGGTATCTAGAATGATATCCAGCCTAGAGTAATTAATTGCTCAATAAATATTTGTTGAATGGATGGATGGATGAATGAATGAATGAATAAATAACAAAGATAAGAGGTCTTGAACTTGGAGAGTTTATTTCTTATCAACAGCCCACAATAGGACTCCCCATGAGATTCAGATTGCTCCTACTGGCATTACCTTCTGTACCTTGTTCGGCTGAAAGGGTGTCTGAAGGCTTAATCTTGCAGAGTTCTCTTTTCTAATGTAATTTACATCCTGCCTCATTTTCTCCTTCTGGATCCCTGTCTTCCCACACCATTTTCTCCATCCCTTGGCAACAGGCAAGGAAGAAGGGCAATCTAGTTGCACTTTTATTAACAACACTCTGATGAACATCATTTTAGTGAGATCTTAGTACACATTCTTAATTATTTCTTTAGGTTTAATTGCTAGATGTGGAATCGCGGGTTAAAGGAAATGCACATTCAAAGATTTTAATACTTGTTGCCAAAGTGCCCTGTCCTTCAAGCATGTCATGCCACATTATTACCTCCCCAACACACACATATGATAATAGTGCCCCTTCCTTATATTCTGCTAATACTGAGTATTATTTAACAAAGTGATATCAATTTGATATGGAAAGTGCCTCATTTTACCTTTCATTTCTTGAGCATAACATAGATGTATATCTATATTTTATGTAGTTATCAATCTCTGTATATTTTTTCTCTCTCTCTCCCTCTCTTTATACACACACACACACACACACACACACACACATGCACACACACACACACATATATGTATATATATATATATGTACATATATCTTTAATGAAATGTTTATAGTTCTTCTTTGGTGAATTACCTGTTTATGCCCTCTGTGTGATGTCTTTTGAGTACAGTATTTGAATTTTTCTTTTGACTTGTAGGGTCTCTCCGTACATCAAAGATATTAACTCTTTGTCTCTTGTATATCTTGTAATTGTTTCTTCCAAGTTTTTCACTTGCCTTTTAATTTTGTACATGGCATTTTTTAATGAGATAAAGGGATTTAAGTGATCAGATCTTTTAATCTATTCCTTTGCTGTCTTTGGTGTCATGTTTTGAAAATAATTTCCTACCCCATTATTGTATTAATATACTCCTAAATTCACCTTCTTATGTATTTATGGTTTTATTTTTAAGTATAAATTTTTAATCCATCAAACATTTATTTTGAGGTATATTATTAAGGCAAAATTTTGTATACGTACATTACACACATATATACATATTCATGATTTGCTATTATGAATGAGATTTTAAAATTGTACTTTCCAACTGATATATAGGTTATATAGGAAAACTTAAAAAAATTTTTAATGTTTATTTATTTTTGAGAGAGAGAGAGAGTGAGCAGGAGAGGGTCAGAGAGAGAGGGAGACACAGAATCTGAAGCAGGCTCCAGGCTCTGAGCTGTCAGCACAGAGCCCGACATGGGGCTTGACCTCACAGATGGCTAGATCATGACCAGAGCCGAAGTCAGACATTTAACTGACTGAGCCACCCAAGCGCCCTGGTAAAGTTTTTTATATGAATAAAACAAGTTTTGAAAATCACATCAGAGAAATATAGAATGAACAATGAAAGTCTTATTTTCCACTCCTACATTCACCCCAGTCCCACTGCATTCCTAAGAGGTAATGATTATCAGCAGATTGGTGTATTTCTATCTATATATACAAACATACATCAGGATATAAAGGAGTGTGTGTATGTGTGTGTGTGTGTGTGTGTGTGTGTGTGTGTTTTAACTAATGTGGGAAAATCCTGTATGTGCTGATTTGCCACTAGCATTTGTCCACTTAATATAGAGAGCTATTTAATTCTCTTAAACCTCAATAAAATACCAGTGCATGAATATACCAAAACTTATTTCAGTATTTCCAAACTAATCAATGATTGTATCATTCCCATACTTTCTCCAGCTTTAGCTGCAGTAAATATTCTGGAACATACCTGTATGAGTATTTCTATAATATAGATATCTATAAGTAGCATTGTTAGGTTGAAAGGTATGCACGTTTCTTCTTTTTTTAAGTTTATTTATTTATTTTGAGAGAGAGCCTGCACGCATATGCACACATGTGAGCGCGGAAGGGGCAGAAAGAGAGGGAGAGAAAGAATCCCAAGGAGGCTCAGTGCTGTCAGCACAGAGCTGGACATGGGAATCAAACTCACAAACTATGAGATCATGACCTGAGCCGAAATCAAGAGTTGGACGATTAACCGACTGAGCCACCCAGGTGTCTCAGGTATGCATGTTTACAATGGTCATGTTTATTACTGAAATGCTTTTTTCCCCACCTTGTGCTTATTTAATTTTTAATAATTAATTTATTTGTATTATCGCAGTATAGTGGACACACAATGTTATGTTAGTTTCAGGTGTATACCATAGTGATTCAACAATTTTATACATTACTCAGGGTTCACCATGATAAGTGTAGTTGCCCAAAGACAATGAAAACACTAATTCAAAAAGATACGCACACCCCTGTGTTTACTGCAGAATTATTTACAATGCCAAGATAGGGAAGCTGGATGGCTTTTTAAAAGGGGCCACCAGTTTATATATCCGCAAATAGTGTGTGAGAGTGGTCAATCTCTCACACACTTGTCAACAGTGTGGGAATAAAGCTCTAGTTTGGGGCAGTCTGGCACACTACAAGTATTTTAACTTTAGGTGAATTTCCCTTAGTGTTTTCCTAAAGGTATACTTTCCATTTCTATGACTTCCCTTTTAAATGGCCTCTTTATATTTTTGCACATTTTATCTTATAATTTGTTCTGTGCCCTAATGACATAAAGGAGGTCTTTATATATTGGTATCCATATTTTGTGTATGTGTTCTGCTTTTTGATTAATGGCATTGGATTCTTCTTCACTAAAGGTGATGAGAAAAATGTCTCCTACATTTTCATTAGTGACCTCTTTTTTTAAATTTTTTTTTTTACATTTATTTATTTTTGAGAGACAGAGAGAGACAGAGCGTGAGCAGGGGAGGGACAGAGAGAGAGGGAGACACAGAATCCAAAGAAGGCTCCAGGCTCCAAGCTGTCAGCACAGAGCCTGATGTGGCGCCCGAACCCATGAACCGTGAGATCATGACCTGAGCCGAAGTTGGATGCTTAAGCAACTGAGCCACCCAGGCGCCCCAATGACCTCTTAGTTTTAACAATATTTTTGTGTGAAGTAGTTTTCTAAATGACCTATTGTCCCAGTATGTTTATGGATCCATCTATTACTTCAGTATATATCTGAATCATCTTTATTAAAACCATGTGTCTCTTTTGAGGTTCTATCTGGCCCATTGACTTATTTATCTACTCTTGTATACTGCCCCACTATTTCAAGCATAGCGTTTTACTATATTTTGATTTGATAGTGTGCATGCTCTCTCTTTATTCTCCTTTCTTAAAATTTGTTTGACAATTAGCACTTTTTTTTTCAAATGGGTTTTAGCTCTCACTGGCTGAATTTGATCATATTGGCAAGTTAGCTTTGACTTATAGATTGAGTTACAATAGCATCTTTACATCTATGAACATGGTATGTCTCTTCCTTTATTCAGGTTTTATTTTATGCCCTTCCATAAAGTCTTATGTTTTACTTCATGTAGGTCTTGCCTATTTCTTATTATATTTGCGGTATTTAAATTTTCCCCTGAGAATTCACAATTTTTTTAGTGTGTAAGAAAACAATCATTTTCAGTAAATTGATCTTTGACCTCTTACTACACATTAAGTAGTACTAACAGTTTTACGTTTTATTCTTTGAATTTTTAAAAAAATATTTATTTATTTTGAGAGAGAGAGGGAGAGAGAGAGGGAGAGTGAGAGTGAGCATGAGTGGGGGAGGGGCAGAAAAAGAAGGAGAGAGGTAATCCCAAGCAGGCTTTGGACAGTGCAGAGCCCGACGCAGGGCTTGTTCTCACAATGGTGAGATCTTGACCTGAGCCGAAGTCAAGACTCAAATGTTTGACTGAGCCACCCCGGCACCCCGTATTCTTTGAATATTTTACATATAGTCATTTTCATCTGCTACTAGTGACAGTTTTGTCTGCTGCTTCTCAATAATTATATTTTATATTTTATTTTCCCTTTTTGAAACTCACATTATTTGCATTGGCTAAAACTTCCAGGACGGTGTCTTGTTGCTAGCTTTAATAGAAATGCTTTCAATATTTTGACATCAAACATAATGTCCAATGAAGGCCACTTATCTTTCTGTAAACTAGGAAGAAATGTTGAGTTTTATCAAGTGCTTTTGGGATACCTTTGGGTGTTCTCTTGTAAGATATTATTATAATGAGTTGGTGGATTTCCTGTTGTTGAATGACCCTGAATTATTGGAGTAAACTCTAGCTGTTCTTTCATGAATCGTTACATTAATATCCTGCTAGGTTCATTTGATTCATAGTTTATTTAGGATATTTGCATTTATGTTAGTCAATGATATTGCCCTATAGCTTCTATAGGTAGTAGCTGTAGTTTTTATTCCTCCTCCCCTCCTCCCTCGCCTCCTTCCCCTCATTTTCCCCCTCCTCCTTCAGCTCACTGAGTCCCCAAGTAAGTCGAGGGCTTACTCCTCCTGCTCCTCTTATTCTTCCTCTCCTCTGCTTTCCTCTGTACTTTTCCTATGACCACTATCCTAGTCTCAGAAAGAACTGGGGATTTTTCTGGTTTTCTGTGCTCTGGGACAGTTGATAAACATAGAGATAATCTGTTCCTTTGAAGGTCCGGTAAACTGTGAGCATGCAACTGACTGGGGCTTTTTCTTTTAATATAACTGCTCATTATCTTTTACATTTCTACTATGATTATTATTTTAGTGAACTTTTCATTGAGTTGTACCTGATCCTTTTTTCTAGGTAATCATTCATTTCAATATATATTTTCAAATTTATGTAGTATAAAGTTGTTCTGTGTTCTATTCTAATTTTTTTTTTAATTTTTAAAAATGTTTTATTTATTTTTGAGAGAGAGAGAGAGAGAGAGAGAGAGAGAGTACAAGCAGGGGAGGGGCAGAGACGGGGGGAGACAACAGACTCCAAAGAAGGCTCCAGGCTCTGAGCTGTCAACACAGAGTCTCACGTGGGGCTCGAACTCATGAACTGTGAGATCATGACCTGAGCCAAAGTCAGACTCTTAAACAACTGAGCCACCCAGGTGCCCCTATCCTAATTTTTAAGGCTCCTTTGTGTATGACTTTGTTTCCCATGCCTCAATATTCATGTTGTTTGTATTTTCTCTATTTTTATCCATATTTCCAAATCTATCTATCTATCTATCTATCATCTATCTTTTGGTCTTTTCAAAGAACCAGCTTTTAGAAAAGTGTATTATTTTTTTCTTCTTGGAAGACTAGGGAGAGGGTGTTCTATATCATTAGTTTCTGCTGTTCTTTTTATTAATCCCTTCCTTCTACTTTCTTTGGGCTTATTTTTACATTTCTCCCCCAGCTTCTTGAATTGGAGGCTCGGTTAACTTGTCTTCAAACCTATTCACTTTCTATTCACTACATGTCAGGTTATAAAATTTCTTTTGAGGACTGTTTGAGGAACTTCCTGGAAATTAGGTTTTCTCTCACTTTATTTTTACTTTTAATTTGAGTATGTGGATAATAAGTCTTCTGTGTTTTAGAATGTTATTTTCCTATGCGTGGCCTACAACATATAACATTTCTGAAATGCTGCATGGTGTATATGTGAAGGTTTCATAGTTTTGTTAAATATGGAGTTCTGTCACTATATTCCTAGTTTTAAACTTATTTTTAGATGTAGTAACAGTTCCCTGATGGATTTGTTAGTTCTGTGTTTTACATTAGCTCAGGTTTTGCATTATTCCATATATTAAAGCTTTGCTGTGAAGTTCACAGAAGTTCATGACTATGATAGTTTCTTGTAGATTTTGATAGACTGTGCCCTTTTTTTGGATATAAAAATACCCCTTACCTATTTGATATTTTTGCCTTTAAATTATATTTTTTTTCGATACTGATATTGTAATACCTGCGTTTGTTTTGCTAACACTGTTTCATATATGTCTTTTCCATTCCTGTAGTCTCAACCTTCATGTGTAAACTCGTTCTCACCTAAGTAGTATAAAACCGGGAGATTTTGTACATATATTGAACCTAATCCAATATCTG
Source organism: Neofelis nebulosa (assembly GCF_028018385.1). Classification (NCBI taxonomy): domain Eukaryota; kingdom Metazoa; phylum Chordata; class Mammalia; order Carnivora; family Felidae; genus Neofelis; species Neofelis nebulosa. The sequence goes on along the minus strand of NC_080798.1, from coordinate 22,642,901 downwards.
GTATTCTCTCTTTTTGACATGATTTTGAGCCATTAACGTGTATTAAGTTTACTGACATGTTTGGTTTTATTTCTGCTATCTTATTTTATGTTGTCTCTTTACTGTGTTATATATCAAGCTTTATTTGTTCTTTTCTCTTATTGTATGGATTACATTCTTTTCTTTCTTTCTTTCTTTCTTTCTTTCTTTCTTTCTTTCTTTCTTTCTTTCTTTTTTACAATTTAGAGATTATATACCTGTGATCTAGTCCTATAGTAGTGACATTTAATTTCCAACATGTATATTTGAACTTGTGTGTGTGCACGTGTGTGTGTGTGTGTGCAGGTGCGCGTAGACCCTCATCATCCATTTCCTCTCTTCAACAAGACAAGAATCTGAACATGCTTTCACTGTTTATCTTATCTGTAATCTCCCCCCAGGCCACCCCCTTTCCCCTTCCTTTTATGTTAAAATGATCTGTGATTTTAATTCCAGGATTTTTCCTTCACGTTATGCACTATGCTTTATTTATATTTAAATATAAATTTTAAGTGATATTTTGCTCACCCCTATTTTAATATCTTGTTTCTTCTGTTATATTCAATCTTTCAGAGAAAGTCTGAGGCCTCACATGTCTGAAAATGTGTGGCTTTTTAAAAAATTTTGTGCTTGATGCTGTGTATAGAAGTCTAGGTTCAAAGTAACTTCTCCCAGTCCTGTGACACTATATACCTTGATTGTTTTGAGACATCCAGTGTTGGGAAGTCCTGTGACAAACTGATTCTGACTCTTTTGTGGGCAAGCTGTTTCTTTTGCCTTTTTTCTTTTATTCTTTCTTTTCATTCATTCATTCACTCACTCACTCATTCATTCATTGGTTTTTTTTCTTCTCATTGCTCTGTCTCTGAGTAGTTATTTCCCTCTTAGGGGTGCAATATTCTCGTTATTCTTTCTATAGATACTAGTTAGAATTTTTAGTGAAATCATCCCTGTTCTCTAAATTATGTTTGTTTCTTTTGGTTTCACCTTGGTTCTTCCTTTTGTGTGTCTTTCTAGCTTCCCTCCCATTTCTAGTGGGGTTTTTTGGTCACTTCTAATTATAAGAAGAGGACTAGTGGCTTAGTGAGGGCAGCTGGCCAATCTTCCTCTATGGCTCTGTAGGTCTGTTATGCCACAGGCTTTACCCCAGAATGGGAGGTCGCATGTGGCTCCTTATCGAGGGGGCCTCCAGGACTGTCAGACTCCACTTTGGGGTGTGCACTGTGGGTTAGGCAGGCGGGCTAGGACTCACCTGCCTACCTCACACCACGAGGGCAAGAGGGTAAGAGAGCATGAGGGCAGGCTTTCCCTCTGGCAGTGGGAAAGTGAGGTCCCTGCCTCCTTAACAGGACTGCCCTTATTTTCTTCTCTCATCTATCGGAAAGTACTCTTAGCTCTTCTCTGCTTCTTTCCAAGGCCCTATTGTCCCTCTAGGGCACTGTTCAGGCCAGCGGTCTCTTGCCCTCATAGGATTGTATTTGGTGCCTGGCTTCGGGGAGAGGTTCTCTTCTGCCACCATATTTTTATTCTGAGTCGTGAGTTTCTCTGGATCATCTCATGCCTTCCGAATTTGTTTCTCCTGAGTATATTTGAGGCTGTGTTTTTGGTCTACTCCTATTTATCTGATCCCATCTATTTTCCATATTCTGGGAATACCTCAAACTATCTGGCATGCTGGCAACCACTTTCTTATTTTTTTTTTAATGCCGTGAGAGAATTATCCTATATGAAGAAAAATCTTTTCTGCAATTTCCCGGGTGTTGGGTGGCAGAGAGGGAGAATAGATGCACCCAGTGGGCCACCTAGATACGATCAATCCACTGCCGATTTTATTTAAATTTGACTCTTTGGGTTTTAATATTCAGTGGGGTTTATTTAAGTGGTCAGATGTATCATTGGAAGGTAATTATAATGTTTTCTTTTTTCCAATATTTGTCATTCTTATTTGATTTTCTTTGCTAGTTGCATTGGCTGGAGCTTCCATATCAATATTTCAGAACTGTAGTGACAGAGCATCCTGACATCTTTAGTTTGTGTTTAATTAAAAAAAAATTAATGTTTATTATTTTTGAGACAGAGAGAGAGAGAGAGAGAGAGAGAGAATGGGGGAGGGGGAGGGGCAGAGGGAGGAGCCTGAAGCAGGCTCCAGGCTCTGAGCTGTCAGCATAAAGCCTGACTTGGGGCTCAAACTCATGAAATGTGAGATCATGACCTGAGCTGAAGTTGGACACTCAACCACCTGAGCCACCCAGGTGCCCCTGTTTGTGTTTAATATTGATGAAAATGCCCCTAGTGTTTTACCACAAGCCAACGTTTTGGGTTTTTGGGTTTTTTTTAAATTAAGCTTTTTGTTTTAAATCCAGTATAGTTGACATACAGTGTTGTATTAGTTTCAGGTATATAGTATAGTGATTCAACAATCCTATAAGTGACTCAGTGCTCATCAAGATAGCATCAAGATAATCCCCTTCACCTATTTCTACCCCCCCCATCCCATAACTATCAGTTTATTCTCTATAGTTAAGAATCTGTTTCTTGGTCTCTCTCTTTTCATGTTGAGCTCTGAAATAGAAATTTTGATGATCTTATGTCTGCATTACCAGGCATTTTTTAAAAATCAGAAATGAACACCCAATTGTTTAAGGCTTTTATTTTATTTTATTTTATTTTTTGGTAAGCAATCTACCAAAATTATCGTGTGGATTTTGTTCTCTGGCCTAAGGGTGAATACTGCGTCACCCTTTCAGACATCCATGAAGCGTTCCTGGGGTGACCCTTTCTGCACCCCAGAGTACTCACCATGTGGCTTCCTCTTTTCCTCTGGAGAAGGGAGCCTTTGCCAGGTGATATGCCTTCATTATTCTCACTGAGCTGCGAGTAGAGCAGAGCGTGGATGAGAAGAAATTAACTTAATGGCCTTTACTCCATTGAATCTAAATGGTAGGCACTTAGTAAATGATTGTTGAACTTAATGGAACTATTTATTTAGTCTTCCAGGGTTTGTTGTAAAAATCTAAATATCCCAGGAGAGAAAATACCTTAAGCTTGTGTCCTCTTTTACACAAGGAAATGTCTTTGTTTCCCCACTTCAGTTGTACTTTGGAACATCTATGGTGGCCCAGGCTGGGGGTTGGAGAGGATGGGACTTAGGTGGCACCTCTGAAGGGGCGAGGTGGGGTGGGGTGGGGTGGCTTTCTGTGACATGACACCAACTCGGAAGGTCCTGTCTCCTTCATACAACCATCCCTAAAGCACCACTTTCTAGGAATCACGTGTTAATGAACATTACACAATGAAAATATTTTAATCATTATAAAGAAGCTCATTATTTTAGAATCTCGTGTATTTCACTCTTATCCCAACTATAGTTTGGATAACAGTGAAATATACACACACATATATATATATATACACATATATGTATGTATATATAGCTAGTTACCCAATATTTAAGAAGAAAGTATTAAAGATTGATAGGTGGCACATGGAGGTAGGTTTTATTTCATTGTACCTTTCTTTTCAAAGATATGGTTTTTTTAATTTTTATTTTTTTCCTTACAGAAACAAACCATGCCCATGAAATAATTTGGTAAATACAAAATCGTGTTCAGAAGACGTTTAATCCCACCCCCCTCAGAGAAAATAGTTTGTTAACATTTTGTTACATTTTCTCACATTGTCTTCTCTATTTTTTTCAGAATTGGAATTAGATTGTAGTTATAGTTTTATGTTTCACTTAAAATTATATTATGAGCGTTTTCCCATCTTCCGAACCACCATTTGAAAGTGTGGTTTTAATGCAGGGCCTCGGTAGCGACATTGACCTACCATCCCCCACGCTTGGACACGTAGGTCGACTCTGTCTTTCGTTGCTGTAAGGAACATTTCCACAGTTTTGGCCTCATTCTGGTACAATTCTAGGTTTGTTCTAGGAGTGGGGAACTGAGTCATAGGTGATAACTAGTTTTGAGACTTGATCTACGATGCCAAGCTGATTTCAGCAAAATAGTAGCCATGTATGCCCCTTTCGACACTCTGTGTAAGGATGGCCTTTATCTGTTAGGGCAGCAGATAGTGTCATTAAGGGCACACACAGAGACATGTGTGGATACCCATGTGCACGTGTGCCTGTGTGTATGATGAACGTCATTTCTGCCGTTTTAAGTCGGATTCCATCCAAGGCAGAGAACAGAAAGTACACTTGGGTGGTGAACAAGCAGGGAGCTGGTGATGTCGATGAAGCGGCAGCGTGGGGACAGGCAGGAGGCGGGCAGGGCATCCTGGAGAAGGCACGGTTTGGACTGGGTCCGGGAAGAGGCAGTACGTTCCCCCACCGCCCCCTGATGTGCTCACATCTGGGGAGGCTTCAGCGTGAGGCCCCGCTCACTGCAGCTTGCCCCCTCCAAGCAGGACTCCCAACGTGTCCCCTGCTCCTCCGTGTCCTTGCCATGCATGGAGAAGCCATCAGCGACCCAGGGAGCTCAGTGAAGAGGAAAGAAAGCAGAGCAGAGGGGGGACAGAGTTCTCCCCCAGGCGCTCCTTCTGGGGGCTGGAGCAGAGGCCAGCGGTGATGCCAGCCCCGAGATGAGTCACGGCCTGGTGCTTGCAGGAGCTGGGCACCAAGGGTACTGGGCATCCGCGGGGCCCAGCCTGCATGTGACACTCCCAGGATGTCACGGGGAACTGCTTGTTAGTGGCTGAGAACAGAATCTGGCTTAATGCTTTTAACAAGTTAATGTTTGTGCTCATGGGCTCTGTGCACATTTAAGAATTAATTAAATCCTTTAAGGAAGTCATTTATGTTTGGGACCAGAGAAGACACTCAAGGGCCGAAACACCCCCCAAGAAGATGGCCCAATCACCGCTCGAATGCCTTGGTGGGCCCCGCAAGACCAACTTTCCTGCCCCCTGATCCACGGTGCGCTCAGATATCCTTAACCCGTTCTTTCCGTGAGGCTCCTGGGGAGGCATATTAAACTCGAGTTATTTCCAATTTCGTCTAAGGTGTCTCTATCCAATGCCGTGTCTTCAAAGTCTGCAGCGTGGGATTCAAAATCTCTGAGCATCATCAAAGTCTTAGGAAAATATATTACTAGGAAGTAGAGCCGCTACTCGTGTGTTAATTACAACAAGGCCGGCTGCCGCACAGATAATCTCCAGCGTCGGAAGCATCAGCTCAGGCAATATCAGGAAAAACAAAATCTTTCTTAAAAACATCCTAAATTCTCATTTGCACCCTTTGAGGAGAAAGTACAATTCATTGTGAAGCTAAATCCCATCTATTTAGTTGTTCTTAGGAAGATTTCGCTGATATTTGAAATGTTCCTCTCTTGAAAAAGAAAAACAAGGTAGATTTTCAGGAGCCAGTCTCAGAACTGCTGTGCTATTTTCAGAGGCTTTATCTTTCAGAGAGAACCCTGTGGATAACCCACCGGGGCCAGGTTCTGAATGGAGGGAGAACTTGACCATGCTCAATACAAGCGTGTCGATTATATGTGTTTGTCTTTTGGTTGGTTTCACTGTTTTTCCTTTACTTGCATTCGAAGTTGGGTGTTTTGCAACAGACGGAGTCTTCTCTCCTGTGAACTCGGAGGGGAGCAGAGGCTTCTTATCACCCACCCCTCAGGCAATGAGACCCTCGGAGAAGGACAGTGGAGGCCAGCAGCCGGCCTGGCCTCGGGGGCTCAGAGGGGTGAGGGCTCCTGGTCCTCTGGGGAAAATGAAGCAGGCCATTGACCCAAACAGCATCCTGTGGGCTTTGGAGGGGATAAAGGTCAGAGACAGGTGGGGGGAGGACCCAAGAGGCAGAGAAGGGAGGAGTCAGTGTATTTTCAAATTAAGGCTTTCCATTAATGGGGTGGAAAGGTCAATGAATTCCTATTTATTCAGAACTTTTTTCCCCGATGTTTTATTTATTTTTGAGAGAGAGAGAAAGAGAGAGTGTGAGCAGGGCTGGGGCAGAGACAAGAGGAGGGGACAAAGGATCCGAAGGGGGCTCTGTGCTGACGGCAAGAGAGCCCAATGAGGGGCTCAAACTCACGAGCCGTGAGATCATGACCTGAGCCAAAGTCGGACTTAGCCGACTGAACCACCCAGAGGCCCCTGTTCAGAACTTCTTAAGGAGATCCTTACCCACCCTGATCTGAAGGTCCTCACTGATAAAGGAGGGGTTGCTTTGACCAGGGAGAGGCCGGCTACTGGGGTATCCCCTAGCCCCCCCACACGAAATAACCAGGGTCACAGGGTGAGAGACCTTCCCTGCCTCAGGCGCATGCCCCAGATCTCCGGGAGGAAGTCCCACTGGCTGGTGTGCGCAGTGCCCCGTACCTTTGCCAGCCTCCCTCTATAAGAGAGAGCAGGCCTCAGGCGGAACCTGCTGCAGGCAGCAATATTCAGCCAGAATTTAATAGCACTGTTCTCATTTTATTTATTTTTATAATTACCTTTAATTTAGAGCAAGTGATACAAATTTCCATTTAGGGTAATGATACAGTTTCCTTTTAAATGCATTAAAGTAAAAAATAGTGAATTAATTAAAAAAATATTAGCAGGGGTACACAAACATGGCAAAAACGTGGGGGTAGTTTATTGCAGCGAAGCTCCCTGGCAAAAAAGCATCAGGCAGGTGGGGTGTGGATGCCTGCAATTGGGAACACGGGCCCGTAAGGCCCTTTTGCACTATTTTCGGTTTCCTTATGTTCTGAGACAGGTCGAGGGGACGCTGAGCTACTGGAGAGTTTAGGATTGGGGGAAGCAGAGCTCTGCGGAAAAACCCCTGAAGACAGGGCACACGGACCTTGGAGGTTTAAAATGGATTCTAGCCTCAGGAAAGGGCGCCAGAAGGATCCCCAGATAGGGTCACCTTTCTCCTCATTAGGACTGTTAGTTTTTTTAGAAAGGACGCAGGCCACCTGGCAAACCCCAGGGCCTCACTGCCCGAGCAAAAGTTTACCAGATGTGAAGCAGTGTTATGATGGATTCTGATTTTTTTCTTCCCCCCTCACGTTTCTCTGAATTCTCCTGACACCTCCTTGCAAAAGTGTATCCTTTGGGGATGCTGTCTGTGCTCTTTCTTCTCTCAGGTTTGCTATCACACCACGACTCTGCTCCTTTCTAGAGGAGACCAGTGCAGGGCTTATCTCCACGGTCCTCACGGCACCTAACGCATTGGGGATGCCCGTGCGCTCCTTTCACCCACACGCCCATCCATGTAAACATCTGCCCATCCCCCCGTCCACCCATCCCTCCACCATTCATCCCTCCACCCACACATCTATCCAACTGTCCGTCCATCCATCCCTCCCCATACCTGTCCACACGCCTACATCTATTCATCCATCCATCCATCCATCCACACGTTCATTAACCATGCGTTCTACCCACTTAACACTTATTAGCAGTATTCTGTATATTTCATTACAAAAAAGTTAAACAAAAGTCTTCTGGGTTCCCTCAGCGCTCAGGTGGGCGTCAGGGATGTAGCAGTAACAGTAGGAGACATCGTCACTGCCCTTGCTGAGTTTGTGGCTAATGGGGAGGCAGAAATTGAACCAGTGGCTCTTCTGTGCCAGGTTACATGAATGAACGAGTGAATGCGTGTATCTGTCCATCCCTTTTCTCTGGCCCTGCTGGGCACGGGGGCCCCGTGGTGTCCAGGGAGGCTGCGGGTGAGCAAGCCGTTTCGTAGATGAGAGGTTGCCCATGCCGATGTCTGGCCAGCCTGGCTTCTCGAGTGAGAGGGCAGGCGCGGCAGGTCTCGATCCTTCCCCTGCCACCGAGGGCCTGCCCAGCCTGTGCGAAGGGCATGCAAGGGCAGGGCTCCCGCCCTGGGGCTCCCGGGGGAGCGAGGCCGGCAGCCCCAGCAGCTGCGTCAGGCAGAACAGGGGGCAGGGGAGTGGTCACAGCACAGGGCACAGCCAGAGGATGGGGGGGGGGGCAGGTGTGTGGGCAGACAAGCAGTAACCCGACTGGGATGTAGGGGAGGCCAGGCACAGGTGGTTTCAGGCCCTCAGCCAGGGTGAGTGTAGCCTCTGCAAGACGAGACACGGGTCTGGATGGCATTCCCTGCCCCGTCTCATGTGCTTTGCGGGGGACCTGGGCTGTCTCCTTGCTTGCTGTGAGTACACATGGAAGGCAGGGGGGATGGCTCCTGGGGGTCACCAGCCCAGGGACGTGTTTCCTCTGGGCCACAGGGGTGGCTGGAGACGAGGCCTGCCACAGCTCGTTTTCATTCTCCCTATTGAATATTCCCCCTGCTCCGGGTACCCTATTTCCAGCCCCCTGGGTCAGGATGCCCTGTGACTCCCCCACTCCCCAAGGTGCACAGAGCAGGGTTAGCGCTCAGTCCCTCCGGGGCCCTCCGGACAATGAAGAGGAGGCTGGGAGTCCCTGTAGTGCCGGGCGGACAGAGCAGAGGGAATGGTGGACAGAGCAGGGAGCTACATGCTTTGTGGACCATGAAGCCCATGCAACGTTGAACACTCCGGGCCTTCACTTTCCTTCATCAGCCAGTAGACAACTGTATTGAGTGCAGCTAATAGCTGAGCACGCAGGGGCCTGAGTGTGAGTAATAGGGCCTCGGGGAGGGGTGTCTAGGGAAGCCGGGGGACATCCGCAGCAAAGTGACATTTGGCTGTAGATCTGAAGGAGAAGCTACTCGAGGCGGGGAAGGGGAGGGGAGGGTTGGTACAGAAGGAACAGCATGTGCACAGTCTCTTTGCTGAGAAGGAGCCTATTAAATCCACACAAACCTGCTGAAGACTTCTGGACTATTACGACTAAACTTTCATAAAACCTCTTTTCCTTGAAGCAAACGAGAGAAGCCTTGTGGGAAAGACCCGATGGTGGAATCCCAGATCCCTTGGCAAATGGCAAGGAGACAGCTGGGCAGGGTGAGAAATCCATCCTCGCTGCCCATTATGGAGTGCTTATTCTGCGTCCAGGGCACACAGGAGAAGGCTCAGCCTTCCTTTTCCACCTCACACCAGACACTTCTGTAAGAGCCAAGGCAGAGCATGGCTCGGCACCCTGGGGCGTGCATGGTGTGGCTGGCCTGGATTCGGATGAGATCGGTGGAAGAGAACAAAGATGGGAAGGAGTTGGCATGATCATCAGGCAGGCAGGAGGCTGGATGGGCAGAGGAGAAGCTGAAAGGCGCAGGGGGTGTCTGGAAGGGAGGCTGTGGTCTTTTATCAGCCAAGACTCCTTTGGTTTCAAGTGACAGGGAATCCAACCCAAACCAGCTTAAAGCCCTGGGAGATGGTGTTGGCTCATGTAATTGCAAAGTATTTAAATGGTTCAGCTTCAGGTGCCATTTGATCCAGGAGCTCAGATTATGTCCCTGAGTAGCTGACTTCTCTCCTCTGTCTCCTCGGTACTGGCCTCATCCCAGCATGTGACAGCCCCACCCCCAGCAGCTTCCAAATCTCGGTAGCAAAATGGCTGCCAAAGCTCCAGACCTCACTGGAGAGTGTCTAAAGCGTCTGTAGCCCACTGGCAAGCCCTAACCCTCACTCTCATTGGCTTGAATTAAGTCCCGTGATGATCCTTGAACTTAGCACCAAGGCCAAGGGGTGGGATATTCTGATTGGCTCAAATGGACTTCGCTGTTGGGGTCTGGGGGTTGTCTACAGCCTACCCAAGCCCCAGGACTGAGGAGGAAGAGGGCGATTCCCCTGTGCATGGACCCCCTGTGGGTCTATGGTGGGGCTGGGTGGAGGGAAATTAATGTCTGCTCAAACCTCTGCAGTTGGTACAAGAGTCTGGATCTGGTAAACTTGGCTCCCCAAGGGTGTATGCAGCAAACCATACCTGTGAGTACACCGGAAATCCCAGATCCTGCTACCCGTCCTGAGCTCTGGTGGGGTGGTGTTTTCGGGGACCCCTTTCCCAGACAGCCGGCTGGCTTCAACACCAGGCTCCCTTCCAGCAGAGGAGTGGGGGGTCAGGGGCTGGCAACACACCCCAGCTGGGTGTGGCCGTGGGGGCCTCCCCAGAGGTGGTCTACCTTGACAAGATCTTTGTGAGACTCCAGGGAGCTACAAACAGGTAATGCTTGGCTTCCTCGGCCCTGTGTTATGAAAAGCTTGAGTTACAAACGCTCCGGCTATTAAAAACCTGCTACTGACCAAGGGCAATAAAATATCTGCTGTTTATGAGTAATTAGCCACTTCTGGAAAAGAGCTCTATCCCTTTAAATTTATGGGGTGCCTTGATTTATGCATTTCATGGGGGGATGTCATGTTACATCACATCAACCTGATGTAATTTGATGCAAATCAAACACATGAATGAGCGAATGAAAACATTCTTTCCTTCCTCCTGAAGTGGATTTCTTCTAATTGGGGGGCCTTTTTGGCCCCTACCCCGTCTTTCCTCTTCTTGGTTGCTTTGTTAGGAAAGAATTGGGAGAATCTTTGTCTTGAATTTCTTTCATCCTGATGCCCTGGCTGCAGCCTCTGACTACCCTGCCGGTGATTCCTGGGAGGATTTCACATCCCTGAGGGTGGTGGAGACTCAGACCTCAACAGCTGGTTCACAGGCTTTACGCCCCGCACTGGGCTCTACAGGAGGCTGGGGAGGTTCCCGGCTAACAGGCGCTACCTGATTTTGAGGACCCTAAGGCTGGTTAGCACACACAGGACATGATGCAATCAAGACTCCAGGGGCACCTGGGTGGCTCAGTCTGTTGAGTGTCTGACTTCGGCTCAGGTCCTGATCTCACGGCTCGTGAGTTCGAGCCCCACGTCCGGCTCTGTGTTGACAGCTCAGAGCCTGTAGTCTGTGTCGGATTCTGTGTCCCTCTCTCTCTCTCTGCCCCTCCCTTGCTCCTGCTGTCTCTCTTTCTCTCTAGAATAAATAAAACATTAAAAAAAAAAACACGCTAATTTTATGTTGTCTGATTGAAGAAAGAGTTATGGGGAACAAAAGAAACTGGTGAGTTTGGGGTCCAGTAGAGGAAGATAGATTATTGAAGCTTTTTTGTAATGGCTGGTCCCCGTGTGGCTACTGAGTGAGTAGAGGCAACAATTTGTTGGTTGGACCATCTGTCTTTGTATTTGTGCATTATTTCTTCTTTTATCCACTCACCCATCCATTCAGCCAGCCAGCGAGCATTTATTTAGCACCTACTAAATTTTTTTTAATTAAAAAAAATTTTTTTTAATGTTTATTTATTTTTGAGAAAGAGACAGAACGTGAGCCAGGGAGAGGCAGAGAGAGAGGGAGACACAGAATCCAAAGCAGGCTCCGGGCTCTGACAGAGCCCGACATGGGGCTTGAGCTCACGAACCATGAGATCATGACCTGAGCCGCAATTGGAAGCTTGACTGACTGAGCCACCCAGGCGCCCCAGTGCCTACTAAATTTTTTGAGTGCTTAAGAGGTAACCAAGGAACACAGACACATACCTACTAATCAGCTATGTAACCTTAGAAGGGTCATCATGTATCTGCTGACTTCAGTATACCTATCTATAAAATGGGCACATCAGACTAAGCAGCCAGGAGCTAGGGGACCTCTGAGGGTGCTCCCAGCTTTGCCACCCTACCATTGTCACCTGCGCCTTCCTTCCCTCAAGTAACATCCTTGTGCAAAGAGAGAAGTTGTGCACAGATCTCATTCATGGGATGGAGAAGTTCTCCTCAAGCAGCTGAGAATGTGGAGGAATGTGGGGAGAAGTGAGATTGGGTGGGGGGTGGGGGGTAGGAGTGGCCATTTGAGGAAGTCTTTGGCATGAACTCTTCTAGTTAGTTGTGTCACAGGGAAATCAATGACGTTTGTTCTTTGTCTCTCGTACCTACATGGAGACAGCCTGTGGGTGCAGAAGGAGCAAGCAGAAACAGGCTGGCCTTAGGCCTGGGGACATCGCCCCCCTGGTAAGCCAGGCTAGTTGGCCGGGTCTAGCTGTGTTCCATGGTGCACAACCTTCTGCCCCAGAGATTAGCTTCCTTGGTAGAACTTCAGAAGCTTTCTAAGAGAAAGCAGAAAGCATGAACCGCGTCTTTGAACACCAGAGTTCTCTCTGTTCCTTTAGTCTCTAGCATAGATGTGGAAAGAGCTTTCTAGAGTGTTCACCTTCCTGGCCTGGCTTCCTCAAAGCAGCAGTCAGTGGTGTTCGGGAAGCCTGCACGGTAGCTCTGGGTACCTGACTTTGGAAGGGAAGCCGTGGTTGGAACAAGGCCACGTTACCTCTCCCGTGTTCCACTTTGGGTGTGCCAGGCTTCCGGGGAGGATGTGGGGTTCTCACAAGGTCTGGGTGTAATCTTCCGTGGAATTATTTTAAAATGGGACCTCGCTATTGTTTTGAGTCTTTCTGCTGTCTAGTCGGGAGTGACATTTCTATGGTCATTAGCCAGTTCCATTTTTTTCTGTGAATTGTCTGTTCACGTGCCTTGTGTCCAGGTTTCATGTGGGGGTGTTCAGCTCTTCCTCATTAACTGCAAACACTTTTAAAAATAAAGACAGTGAGGTTATGAACCCCTTGGCTGCCACATAGGCCTTGGGAGTGTTTGACTTCCAGGAGGCTTTCGAGTGGGACTGACCAGGACTGGGCAGGCAGGCTGAAAGCCCAGCAGTGATGGCCGGCGGATGGTCACTGTGGTCGTAGAAGAAGTGCCAGGTGCAGAAACCTTTCCAGAGTAAACACCTTCCATAAATTACCTCATTATTGCTCTCCTGTCACAGATGCATAACTGAGGAGGTGCCACCTTGGAGCTTCTGGGCCATCAGTTCTTCTGGAGAAGACACAGTCCACCTCTGGCGGCAGCCGCCATTTTTCATTGGTCACACGGAGTCCCAGGAAAGAGGGACGCCAAAGAGTGGCTGCCCTGCTGTTGGCCACTGTCACTTCTAGCTGCCGTTTGCAGCTTGTGTAGCTCAGACCTCTGCACCAAACTGTTCACGTTGAAGCATACCCCCACGGCTTCTGGAAAGCCTCTCCTTAGGAAATACCTCCTGTCCAGGTATCCTCTTGAGGCGAGGGTGGGGAAGACATCTTGTCATGCTCATGACGATAAAGTATAGCTTGTTGGGGCCAGGGTGGACCGACCACACGCTGATGGCCCCGGACCAGCCCACAAATGGCGTGTCCTCCCTTGTAAGAAGAGAAACATTAATTGCTTCATTTTTAATGTTTCCCCCGGTGTCCAGCAGCGGTGAAGTTCAACTCCAGCCGTTCTCTGTGATTGGTGAGGGTTCAGGAGCAGGGCTTGGCCGGGAAGCCCCTTCCCTGTCAGGTGGGCCACAGAAGCATAAATCAGGATGCAGGAGGAGAGACCGAGTAGCTGAGGGTAGCGATCAGCCTGGCCAGCCTGCTTGGGTTTACAGACCGGAAACCATGACTCAGAGAGGGGCTGGGGCATCCGAGGCCATACAGCTGTCTGGTCTGGGGTGCCGGTTGGTTGGTTCCAGGGCAGGCTGTAGAGCAACCCGTGGGGGAGGATGCAGGCCCACCTGGGGTCGATGTAGGGGGGCAGCCAGTGTTCTGGGATGCCCAGCCCGGTTGCTGTTCCAGGCACCAGCCACATGGCACCATCACAGAGAGAGGGCATTCTGTGCTACATCGCTTGGTCCCCCATTCCTGCCCGTGTGCAAGGACCTGGATCTTGGAGCGATGGGATCCGGGGTTGGGAGGGAGGTATCAGCAGAGGTTCAGAGAGGAGCAAGCCCAAGGAAGAGAATGGCAGTGTCACCCTGGCAACAGACCCATCCCCAAAGGCCTCGTCCGTGCTGACACTCGGAGACGGATGGACAAGGTGGGGTGGTTGCCCTCAAAGCTGCCGGTCCCCTGACCCTTTGTGCGTAAATGGTGTTCTAGTGTTATCGTGATCTCTGGGCTGATGGTGCAGCCACGTCTGCCCTTTGGATGGTGAGGTCTGGCCAGGTGGGACGTTTCCGACTGTTTCCTCCAAAGAGCCTGGCATGGTACGTGGCACACAGGGGATTGTCAGGAAATGCTGAATGAATGGATGGATGAACGGATGTTTGCTTGGGCAAGTGTGAGTATCTTGAAGGAAGCAGAGGAGTCAAAGGAGTGAGGGGTGTGTAAAGGGCAGGTAGAAGGGCTTAGGAATCACTCAGCCAGAATTCGGAAGTTCGCGTTACGGGCAAAACATTGGGTTGGGGTTAGATATGGGTCTCTGGAGGCCCCAGACCGCGGCGTAGGGTGGTGAGACAGGGACCCAGATCATCCATCATGAGATGGAGTGGAATTAGCCCTTCACGGCGACTACGAAGTGTGGGGGATTGGGAGCGGCACGGATGGGGTGACATTTGACATCAGGCTCTATGGGGCAAACTTCTCCCCTGGCTTGTGCCTTGAGGGGCAGAGAGCAGGGTCTGCCCTGGTGCCTCAGGAGTGACCTGTGGTCTGAATCTTTCTACCCCGAGTGTCCCCTCTCTCCCCAAGGATAGATGCTGTGCACTGGGCCTGCACGCTTTGTTGCTTGGTCTGTTCGTTCATTTATTCATTCATTTCCACATTCAGCCATTTATCCATTTGCTTGCACCTTTCTTCATTCATTCAGCAAATGTTTATTGAACACATCCCCTGGGCCCAGCTCAGTGCCAGTGCTGGGGACACACCACAGAAGCCAATGGGCATGGCCTCCATGCACAGGGACCTTCTAGGCAAGTATACAAACAGACCCAACCCCAGTATTGAAAGCCATCGTGAGGGGGCAAGATGGACAGACAGGAGGGTTCCTGGCCCTGGGTATCAAGGAGGGCCTCCTGGACGAGGTGGCATTTAATCTTCACCAGATGACAAGGCATAGGGAGTAAGTGGGGATGGCAGGGAGAGTGTCCCAGACAGAGGGAATGATATGCACAGAGGGCACCAAGCGCCCTCATCTGTTCCCTGAAAGTAGAGGGTCCTCTTTCCAAACACTAATAGGCTTAAACACGATGAGCCACAGGGTTCTCCCTCCTTACGCACATGTGAGCTGGGAAGTCTGTCTTCGCTCGCCCTTCTTTCCTAACCGTGCTTGGAGACTCCATCTCTGTCCCTGGAGTCCATCTGCGTGAAGTAGCAACACCCACTGCTGGGACAGCAGCTCCCGGCAGCCCCGTGTCTGTGAGCTTGGCCGACCTGCAGCCTGGCCCCACGTCAGACGCCACGGCTGCCGTGGTCAGGAGCTGGTGGCCTAGTCTTCCCTCCCCTCCCGAGAGTCTGGCCCAGCAGAGGGCCAGGCTAGGCCAGCCTGGTGACCCGCACAGGAACGGGAGCTGCGGAACCGGGGACCCCAAGAGCCAAAAGAGACTGAAGCCCCAGCCCGGCCCTGGCCGGGCTCTGTCCGTTGGCCCGTGCCTGGCAGTTGCAGGCAACAGCGACTCCCCGGGTGTGCCTGGATTTTTTTTGCTCGGTAATGATTGTGTGTACTTAGGAGATGATGTGTATCTGAGCTTATGTCTTCGACAGGTGCCCCTGTGAACGAATCTCCGTGGGCCGACTTCTATGAATATTTCACAATCAGGCCCTCTTTGATCACTCTTGCATATGTGCATTCTACATTATATTTAGTTTTGCACCGAATCAAATCTGAGGCTTCTGTGAAATGAAAATAAAGTGTTCGACACGATATCCTAGCTCAGAAGTGCTCAGAGGTAAAATGGCTTTCATCAGGGGTGAAGGGGCGGTGAGGGGTAGCTGGGTGCCTGCCCCGCATTTGCTGCTGCCCCTCTGGGAGCGAGGGGCAGCCGGGAATCCTGTGGGTGCTGGGTCCCCCCGTTTTGTTCTAGGGCAACGGCTGCGTGCTGAGCCTGAGCAGGGAGCCAAGGCGGGTTAATAGGGGATTAAATACCTAACTTCCTGCCATGGCGAAGTCTGTTTAAAAAGAGAAAGAAAGCCAGTGAGAGAGAAATAATCAATGCACTTCATGACAACTGCTGGTATCTTTTTCAGTTTTGCGATATTTTAAAGGTGGATTCATTAAAAGCCCATATATATATATATAGTTTTTGTCGCTTCCCCTGACGGGGTGGACACAGTTCAGATAAATCAATTACAGCAAATTAGGGGGCCATTTCCTTCCCAAATCATCCCATCTGGGAACAAAGGAAGCTCCACTTGATGGCCTGCATTCTGGGGGGAGAGGCCTGGGTTGTGCATTCTTATGATATTCTGGGCTACCTCCCTTGCCTGCACTGTGATCATCAGAAGCTTAAAGGACCAGTTTTTGGTGGCACTCGGTCCTCCAGATGCTACAGACAAGGGTCATTGGACCCCTCCGCAGAGGAGGAGAAGAAACGTGACTTCCTTATTTACGTGCATTGAGGTGCATTATGAACATGTCCTATCTGTTCCAGAGAAATTGCACGGGAACCCTGGGGACTGCATATCATCTCTAGCCTGGGGCAGATCCGGGAAGGCTTCTTGGAATAGGCAATGCCTGGATGGAGCATGAAGGATGAATTTGGGCTGCCGCATTTGGAGAGGTGGGGGTGGAATGCCAGGAGATTTGAGGGTGGCCTTTCTTTCTTTCACTTTTTTGCTGTTACAAAGAAGAGGGGAAATTGATGTCTTCTCCAAACTCTGAGCAGCCTTTTCTCTCAGGCACAGGGAGCCCTCCCTGACCACGATGAGGACTTTAGCCCTCAGATGTTTGGTTTGTGGTTCAGGAGTTTATTTTCACCCTCTCTTTTCCCCCCATCTCCTCTGACCCAAAGTACTAGAAAACTACTAATGTGGTGCAGTGGTAGTTGAGACGTCTGTGTTATACTATGACTCTGGCAGGAGCTTCCCCAGTGTTGCCCCACATGTAAGCTCCACACTCCACAGACTGGCATTCAGGTCTGCACCTGGCCCTCCCCTTCCACCCCATCCTCCATCGTCCCCCAAGAACATTCCATGCTCACTCCCCATTTTGCACATTCTGTTCCCTCTGTCCTACATGCCCTTTCACCTTTCTGTGCCTAGCGACCTCTTCCAGCCTCAGGCAAGGACTGACCTCTTCCCAGTTGTTATCCTCACTGGTTTCCCTTCCCTTGTCCCCACTGCCCATCCCTGCCTGAGCCCAGCCTCGCAGCATGTTGGAGATTTCCCCCTTTCAGCACTTCTGTCCAGTGGGTCTCTCTCCCCTTCCCTGAGTCAACTTTCAAAGGCAATGATCTGGTCTTGCTTGTAGCTGCCCCACTTCTCGCCCCATATAAGCAGTGAGAGATGTTGCTGAATGAGGAGTCCCACTTGACGATGCACAGTAAAGTTGGCAATGAATGGGGTTTTATTAATCGTGTTTACAGGCCTTGGTTGTGCCTTGGTTGTGTTCTTTGCCTCTCAGTATTTATTCTACTCCCAGATTAAAGACCTTTCTAGATCTGAAAGCCTGGGCTAAAGCCATGGTTGGCACCTGAGAAAGGTTCCTGTACAGCCTTTTACAAGTCATGTGCCGTGTTGTCTCTCCCACAATCCCATTTGCCTTCTCAAAACCCTACGAAGTGTGCAGGTCGGTCGATATCAGCTCATTTTGGAGACGAAGAAGCTGAGACTCGGGAGGGTAACCAAGGTCCAACAACTGTGGAAGAGCTACATTTGGATGTATGCTCATAGCACTTCAGGTACCATTCTCTTTCCACTGCTCCAGTCAGGTTGGGGGAATAACCCACCTGACCCAGGGCAGGGGAACGTGGAATAATATATCCATCTTATGAATGTGAAGACAATAATATAATATAAATAAATATTTGTGTGACACCCTCCCCCACTGGTGAGTAAGAGACTTGCCACATTTCTGTATCCACAGTGCCTTTCCCCACCTTCTCCCCACCCCCACCCACACTAGCCCCCTGTGTTGCTTTCTCTGGAATGTACTGCATGTTTCCATTTCCTGGCACACATGTTTGTGAAGACTCTGGCTCCTTAGCCTCCTTTAAGCTTTCCCTGAAATGTGGTTTCCTTTGTTTCTGCACATTTTAAAAATGAAGGAGCTGGCATCTGTCAGCATTCAGCCCAGCAAGACTAACATGGTGTGGGCATCAGAAGCCAGCCTTCCCACCCGCATGTCTTGCTTGAACTCTAGAGTCAGGCTCCCCAGTTGTGTGACCTTCTTGGACTTAAGTTTTCTGAGCCTCAGTTTCTTCTTTTTAGTGTGGGAATAGTTCACTACCTACCATTCTAAGGTTGTGTGAGGCTAAACGAGAGAATGATTGTGAAGTACCTAGCACAGTGTTGGCACGTGGTATTGTGTTGAGGAGGAGGACGATGATGAGAAGGAGGAGGGTGAGAAGAATGCTGTTGCTGATGTAGATGATGATGGTGGTGATGGCTACAATGAAGATGGTGGCAGTGGTGGTGATGGTGAAGGTGCTAATGGTGACTACGATAGTGATGGTGAAGTGATAGTGATGGCTATGATAAAAATGATGATGGTGTTGATGATGGTGGAGGAGATGATAACAGTGGTGATGATGGTGATGGTGAAGATGAAAACAGTGGCGACGGTGGTGGTGAAGGTGATGATGATGTGATGACTCTGGTGACAATGGTGAACATGATGGTGACGGCCATGGTGAAGATGACAGTGGTGACGATGGTGATGATGAAGCTGATGACAGCGGTAACAGTGGTGACAACAGTGAAAGTGATGATGGTGATGGCTATAATGAGGATGATGAGAGTGGTGATGATGTTGATGAAGGTAATGACAAATGATGACAGTGGTGACGATGGTGATGGTGGAGGTGATGCCGCTGCTGATGACAGTGGTGATGTTGCTGGTGAAGGTGATGATGGTGGCAGTGAAGATGAAGACGATGGTGACAATGGTGGTGGTGGTGATGACGGTGATGGTGATGATGATGACAGTGGTGACAATGGTGATGATGATGGTCATGATGATGGTGGTGACGGTGATGATGGTGAAGATGATGATGGTGATGATGACAGTGGTGACATTGGTGGTGGTGATGGTGATGATGGTGATGATGACAGTGGTGACAATGGTGATGATGATGGTCATGATGATGGTGGTGACGGTGATGATGGTGAAGATGATGATGGTGATGATGACAGTGGTGACATTGGTGGTGGTGATGGTGATGATGGTGATGATGACAGTGGTGACAATGGTGATGATGATGGTCATGATGATGGTGGTGACAGTGATGATGGTGAAGATGATGATGGTGATGATGACAGTGGTGACATTGGTGGTGGTGATGGTGATGATGGTGATGACAATGGTGATGATGATGGTCATGATGATGGTGGTGACGGTGATGATGGTGAAGATGATGGTGATGATGACGGTGGTGACATTGGTGGTGGTGATGGTGATGATGGTGATGATGACAGTGGTGACAATGGTGATGATGATGGTCATGATGATGGTGGTGACGGTGATGATGGTGAAGATGATGATGGTGATGATGACAATGGTGATGATGGTGATGGTGAAGATGAAGACAGTTGTGACAATGATGAAGGGGATGGTGGTGGTGATGATGAGAGTGGTGATGTCATCGGTGGTAAAGGTGACGATGATGGTGATGATGACAGTTGTGATGATGGTAGTGGTGAAGATGAAGACTATGGTGACAATAGTGAAGGTGATGGTGATGATGACAGTGGTTACGGTGGTGGTGAAGGTGATGGTGGTGGTGATGATGAAAATGGTGATGATGAAAAGGAAGGTAATGACGGTAATATGATAACAGTTATTTGTTTTTTGTGTTATTTTTTGAGAGCTTGTTCTGCCTGATGCATCCATGGTCTTAACAATCACCACACATGAGGTTGTTGGAGTTCCATCCCAGCATCTGTTTGCCTGGGTTCATGTGCCGTGGGCAGATGGAGAGCCAGGAACTCAGACCAGAAGTCTTTTCTACCCTGAAAAGATGACCAGGAGCACGCTTTGTGGGTGTTTTCCTTTCCCGTCTGACATGCTCATGACCTGTCTTCAATTCTGGGCTACAGTTTCAACCCAGATTCCAAAAGCCAAGATGCTTTTGCCCTTGAGAATTTTGAAATCATCCAAAGTCTTCAAAAAGAGGATACTTTTTATTCCAGTTTCTTCTTCTAAGTCCTCCAACCGCCATCCCCCAGTACGAAACTGGCTGGGGCTCCATGGGGCTGTGTGCAAAGCTGGTCCAGTGGGGTCCTGCTCACCTTCCAATGCCATGAGGGCCCTGACTTTGGCCAATGTTCCATCCACAAGGGGAGGTTGTGGCGTTCAAACATACTCTCCAGCTTGACTCTCCTGGTCACACAGTCGCCATACTCCACAGCTCTATTTGCATATCGTATTTTCATTAATAAATTAAATAAGGATTTAACTATTTCTGGCCCTGTCTCATAGCATTGTCTACACATCAGTCAGAATGGAACAGGTCACCCGAACTGCCCTCCTGTTTATCTATTAATCATCTGGCAAATAAACCACTCAGTATCCTGCCCACCTCAGTAATGTTTGTGATGTAATTTGTTTGGATGCCCAAATGTCACCAGCGTTGATTGTAAGAGATGAAAAAATGTACTTGCTCAGCATAGCAAGCTCTAGGCCAAAATGTAAGCATGAAATCTCTGGTTTATTTTTGTAATAATGTTTACAGCTGTTTAATGACCCTGAAAAGGTTCAGTAGTCTGGTGTTCTGTATTTTCAGAACAGGAGTGTATTATGCTTATAACAACCTTGGTTAAGCAGTTTGAGCTACAACAATTGGAAAATAGTATTTAATAAGAAGCCATTGCATTCTAGGTGAAGTCGTCTTAATTACTGCTTACCCTAGGTGTAAGAAAGCAAGGTGGGTTGTTGGGGAAGGGGCAGAAGGTCATCTGAGCCCCCCCAGAAAGGGGGTCCACCTAATACCAGAACTGCATGCTGTGAGGCCCACAGTGGTGTTTGGGGCCCTTGCTGGGAACCCACATCCCTCCCCTGCCCAGCAGTTGGGAGCGGTAGGACTCCTGTACGTTTTCCGAGGCAGCACTTTTACCCACATTGATAAAAAAGGGAATATTTAGTTGTGCTTGGCTAGACAACAATATTTGATTTTTAAAAACCCAGTTGAAATGGTTATTTTGAAAGTCATTTCATTTCCCAACTATTCTTTTTCATGGTATAAGGATAAAACTCGTTCATGCAACTTACTGGCAAGATCTATATTTTTTGGACTATTCATAAGATTACTTTCTTTTTTCTGTGCTAGCAAAATGAAACTGTGTTTTTGTGTAAAATTTATTTAGACTCGTAGCAGCTGGCATTTCTGGTGTCCTGATAGTTTTAAATTTCATTTTGAGTGAAAGATACAATTAGGTTCTCTATTGGAAGAGTTAAGTGAAAACTTTTGTCATTGATATCACAGGAAATAGTTTTGAAGGCAGAAATACAAAATCAAAATAACCATTAGCACCATCAAAGGCAGCTGAATGGCTCACTGTACCTGCAATGATGGGAATGATGAGACAGAATTATTTTGATAATCTGTGCACCCAATGGCAGGTTTCCTGTGCTGCGAATACCCTTGTATGAAATATAAAATTGCACAGCTCAAGAAGAAAACCTCTAGCCTTCAGAAGCTTTCAACTGGGGCCTTGCCTGTGCTCAGATGTGAGGCCCAGACATTTCCACGCTGTGGTGAGGAATGCCATGGTGGCTGGGGCTCACGTGCATGCCTGCGTCTTCGTCAATATTGACAGTTGTCTTGAGGACCAGCAGTGCCCCACCATGACCCTGGGGATCAGGAAAGATCAGGACTCAGTGGAATGTTGGAGTGTTTCCATGTTGGAGGGGTGGCGTACCAGATTCAGCAGTTTACAGTGGCCTCTAACTGTCCAGCCTTGACTGCCTTTCCACAGTTAGGTAAATTACGTATGCAATGGTTCCTTCCATCAGTCAACTAGGGTTTATTGATCTTCTTCCTGATATGCCTTGGGCTGGGCCCTGAGCTGAAGGCCAGGGGCAAGCTATTCTCAGTGTTCAGTAGTTTGTTTACTTGTTTTTAATTGTGCTGAGTGTTTTCCCACATTGGTGGGAGGGGCAGGCAAGTTACTGTGTAGGTTCCTTAGAAGGTCCCAGCTCCCCACTTGCCTTAAGCCCAGGATTGTGGCCAACCCTGCACTGGCTACTGGCTTCTTCAGTGGGTTCCTCGGCTGCTGGATTGTGGGATAATGAGTCCAGAGCTGGGGCCAGGGTGAGAAGGATGGGTTGGGCACATAGGATAAAACACTCCCTGGAATTCGTGACCATGCAGGGGCAGTGCTGCGTGTGGATGTTCATGTGCCCGAGTTATCAGGACAGAGGGAGTATCCTGTGGCAGGAGGCCCTGCCAGGGACACTGACAGCCATTCACTGCAGGGCCTGTGAGGGAGCAGTATGGTTCCAAAGGGAAGGCACTCTCCCTATGCTTGCTCCCTGAGGGCTGGGGAAAAGGAGTAATGACTGCCTTCTTCCACCTGAATGGTGAGACCCTCCAGGCAACCTCACCTCCCTGGGCCCTGTGAGCTCTTAGGGCTGCAGTAGGATCCAATCCCTTAACAGTAGGATAAATGATCCCTGAGTTTCCCAAGATATGCATCTGTATAAGTTTCTAGAGTGATACTACTAGGGAATCCCTGCCTCTCCCCCAACGTAGACTTACTCGTGCACGCACATGTATCCATGCGTGCGCGCACACACGCACCCCTCTATGCCAAAGCGGCCGTGGTTACCCCTTTCCTTAAACCTTCAGTACAGTCTCTCTGGGGCATTTTCATTGCTTCCCGTCAATTGGTAACCTTGCTGATGCTGACCCCCTGGGTCCCAGAGACCCTTGAGGGCAGGTACTAGAAGGCCCCTGGCAAGTATTGACTGAATGACTGACATAAGGGGTAAATGAATTCTGGAAGGGTGAAGTGTCAAGGCTGGAGAAATTGGGGCCGACCCAGGTTTTGTGCGTCCCAGGCCGGGCCTGAGGCCAGCTCATCCTGCCTCGGCTGCTTTGGCCCAGGGACAGCACACCAATTACCCCGTGCTCTTTCCAAGAACTCACGCTCCCCTTTCTTGCTCTGAGTCTGGCGGCTGGCATGGGTTTACGACTGACCCATCGCAGTGCCTACACCTGCTCACAGAATCATGGGGTGCTGGGTCTCACCGAACATTCTGGGATAATTGTCTGGTGACGTCCTACCTCACAGTGGGGCTCTGTGCATGTTTTGCCTGGGCTCATTCAAGGGCCTGTGCGTGAGCTGTAATTCTCAGAGTGTCTCCTCGGGTTCTGGCCAGCTCTCCTCAAATTCTGAGTTCTCCCATGGGTCCCATGATGGGTAGTCCAGTTCTGAAGGGGGTTGGCTGCTCAGTGGTGGCCCAGGCCTGGGATCGTCACCATGGGCATATATAATGAAAGATCTAGTGGTGGGGGTGGCTCTCCCTTGGTGGCTTCTGGACCCCCAGGTTCTGGGTTAGCTAGAGACCCTTCCAACTCTGACAAAGTCTGATAGTAGATAGTAGATGTTGGTGGACTTGTGTAAGCTGAGTTGGGGTCACACAAGGCTGGGAGGAGAGTGGTTCTACAGGGCTAGCCTTCTTTCATGGGCTATGTTCATAGGGTCTCTTCATTCATTCATCCATTCGAGTCAGAAAATGCTGAACATACAATGGGCTAGCTGTGACCTGGGCCTTGAGGCTTCATGTGAGCAAGACAGACACGATCGTGCCCTCATGGAAAAGAAGCACACTAATAAAAGGGTCAACAACAAAATGTCGCCCTAGTGGTAAGTGCTGTAAAGAAGGAAATAAGGTGATGGGTAGAGAGAGGCTGAAGACGAGCGCCTATGACAAGAGGGGCTTGGGAGTCTTTGTGAGAAGGGGCTATGTGAGTTGAGACCTGCCAACTGTACCTTTGCACATTCTAGACCATTGTTCCCACCGCCCCCCCCCCCCGCCCCCCACCAGCTGAGGCTTCAGCAAAGGCACCTGAAGTCCAGTTCCTTAAAAAAGATTTGTTGACTGAAAAAAAAGTTATTTAACATAATTAAAGCATTCCATATCCAAACCTAAGTTGAAAACTCCCTATATTCATTATTTGACAAATTGAGCTCTTACTTACCCAGCGTGAATGAGGGTGGGGGATGGTCTTCAACCTGCTGCCCCTCACCCAACCTGATTTGCAGTCTCGCTGTATTGCACATTCAGCCTCCCCTGCCTCCTGCTGAATTGGCGTCAGCTCATCAGCAGCAACCTGAAAATAGCCTGTCTTTCTGGATTCATGTCTTCTGAGAAGGCCAACTGGGCAGCTTTGGAAGTGGGCCAGCCATGTTGGCTTTGGACTTTCCAAACTTCCCCAGAGCTGTTGGGTGGAATTCTGAGCACTCCCAAGTGGCCTCAGGGTCATGATCTGTGTTTGCTTAGGAGAGGAGCCAGCACAGCTGGATGGAGCTTGAAGGTAGAGAAGGGGCTTTGGACAAGGCCCTGGGGGCTGTTAGAGTCCCTGCCTGGGATCTTCCAGGCACCAGTCCTGCTCTAGCAACTTCTGCACACTGGACCTACTCCTCCCCGCTGGTCAGTGGTTGCCATGAGCACTGGGGTTGGCCATTCTTGTCTACTGGGGCGTCTTACGTGCCAAGGACAGGGACTGGGGTACAGTGGGAACTCGGCAGGGTTGGTGAATGAAAGCAAAGCTCTCCAGGAGATATTAGTCCTTTCTGACCCATCTCCAAAATGGACTTTTTTATTTGTTGGTTGGTTTTTTAATTTGAGTGTAGACAGCCCACCAGAGGCAAAAAGGAAAGATGGCGAGTTGGTAGCCTTCTTTTCCTACAAGTGATCAGGTTCCTGTATGTGTGTGTAAGTGTGTGCAGGTGTTCATGTCATGGACACAGTCAGCCCTGTACCATGGCTGCTGTGTTTCTCCCTCTTGCAAATAAACATTCATGTCTTTTCTTCCCTTCCCTTGCAAGATGGACTCACAGCCCCTGTCCTCTTGCCAAGGAAGCCAGGTCTCCCGTTGGAGACCCCCCACGCCACGCATAGTCTGCCTGGCGGGAGGCCCAGGAGGCAGCAGACCCCCTCCTCCCCGCCCCAGGGCTGAATGTGCTTCCTCCACAGTTGAACTCTGTCCCCACCAGTCCCCCTAGGGAATTGCTTGGCCCAGGAATCCATCCTGGCTGGGGTTAAGCGCGGCCCCTGGACCACCTGGCTGGCCAACACATGTAAACATTGGGATACAAAGAAGAGAGATGTGCAAAAACTGTTCCAATGGCAGGAAGCGAATTTGGACTCCTTCAGGTGGAAGGCAGATCTGGAAATAGAAGGACCCAGGCGTAGGTTCACTGCCTTTCAAAGCTGAGCTCCTCACCTGCTGTGATGTGGAGGGAGCCGTTCCTTCTACCCCAGTCCCAAGCAGAGTGGCCTTAGCGGTTCTGCACAGTCTGGGAAGGGGGCAGAGAGGAGCGTTAAAGGCAATTATGGAGACCAGCTTTGAGTGTTAGTGTTTAACAAACAGCTTTGAGTTCTAATTTTCTGCAAAACACATACTGCAGGTACAATTTGTACTCATTACTGTATACTGGGAAAGTTATTAAAAACACTCAAACTTGGTTGAGACTTCCTATGGTATCATCCCTGGATTTTAATTGGTTTTTATCTAGTTCTATAAAGGATCTCTTTAAACCCAATCACAGTCCCTGCCTGGGATATCATGCCAGTGGAAGGACAGAGAGAGCCCAGTAAATGGTGTAAGTCTTCACCCCTATCCAAAAATGAATAGTCTGGACGATCCACTACGATTCCGTCACCAGATAATTTATACTTCTTTTGATGGGCACAGTTACCAAATGACAAAATAACAGTGTTTCGTAACATAAGGGTTAAATCTTAATCTCTGAGGTTTGCAAAGCCGCTACTCGCAGTCTCCTTAAAATTTAATATACCTCGTTAATGCTTCCTTGCAAACACTGAAGGATTTTTATGATTATAATCATGTGTTACAGCACCTAGTACTGTTTCTAAGCAGCATACTAATCAGCTTAATGAGATATTACTGCACTTTTTGTTGACTAAAGCAAAATCCCTTTTATTGTTCTAAAGCCTGTCCTTTACTTTATTTTTTCCCAAAACATTATCTTGTTTTATTATGTACCAGTAAATATCATGCCATTGGGTTTTTCTGTTGGGTTTTTTTTTTTTTTTTTTTTTTTTTGGTGGTGGGGGGTGGCAAATCATAAAATAATCTCTTTCATCACAGACCGGTGAATGTATTGAATATAGTAACCGGAAACAAAAGTTCCAAGGGAGTCTACGTGGTCTTGCGGTGAAAGCCATCCTGCTCCAAGGCAAACTTTGAACAGAACCAACAGGTGCAGGTGCCACAAGGGGCACAGGAGGGAAAGTTTAACACGTAGACCCGCGATTTGTTATTAGGTGTTGGAAGTGGTAAAACATTAATAATTTAAATGCGAATGAATAATTGCGGTCGGTAAATAGAAAATACAAGGAAGACGATCTATCGCCAAAACAAATTGGAGGAGCAATGCCATGTTGCGTAATTGGCATTTAATAATTCATCTTTTTATTATTGTTTTTGACTCTAATTCCTTAGCATTATTATGTGTAGGTAAGGCATGAATTGCAAATTCCTCGCCAGCTGATGCCGTTGATTCGCTGCGCCACGGTGCCTGGCACAGACCTCAACTCTCTCTTTATTTTCAGGGATGGAAGAAGCCAGTCTGTGCCTTGGAGTGTCCTCGGCGGCACCGGAAGCTGAGCCCCACCTGAGCGGCCCTGTCCTCAACGGCCAGTATGCCATGAGTCAGAAGTTGCACCAGATCACCTCCCAGCTCAGCCATGCCTTCCCCGAGCTGCATCCGCGGCCCAACCCGGAGGAGAAGGCCCCCGCGCCCCTCGACGAGAAGGCCCACGTGCCCATGACCGGCCAGCCCATGGGCAGCCAGATGGCGCTCCTGGCCAGCCAGCTGGGCCGGGACGTCGACACCAGCCTCAACGGGCGGGTGGACCTGCAGCAGTTCCTCAACGGGCAGAACCTGGGCATCATGTCCCAGATGAGCGACATCGAGGACGACGCCCGCAAAAACCGCAAGTACCCGTGCCCCCTGTGCGGCAAGCGTTTCCGCTTCAACAGCATCCTCTCCCTGCACATGCGCACTCACACCGGCGAGAAGCCCTTCAAGTGCCCCTACTGCGACCACCGGGCGGCGCAGAAGGGCAACCTCAAGATTCACCTGCGGACCCACAAGCTGGGCAACCTGGGTAAGGGGCGCGGGCGGGTGCGCGAGGAGAACCGCCTGCTGCACGAGCTGGAGGAGAGGGCCATCCTGCGGGACAAGCAGATGAAGAGCAGCCTGCTGCAGCCGCGGCCTGACCTGAAGCCCCTGCCGCACGCCCAGCAGGCCCCGCCGGCCCCCTGCAACCTGGCCCTGCCCGCCAACCACAGCGTGCCCGACGTGGCCCACCCGGTGCCCTCGCCCAAGCCCGCCAGCGTGCAGGAGGACGCGGTGGTCCCGGCCGCCGGCTTCCGCTGCACCTTCTGCAAGGGCAAGTTCAAGAAGCGCGAGGAGCTGGACCGCCACATCCGCATCCTGCACAAGCCCTACAAGTGCACGCTGTGCGACTTCGCGGCCTCGCAGGAGGAGGAGCTCATCAGCCACGTGGAGAAGGCCCACATCACCGCCGAGTCGGCCCAGGGCCAGGGCCCCAACGGCGGCAGCGAGCAGTCGGCCAACGAGTTCCGCTGCGAGGTGTGCGGGCAGGTGTTCAGCCAGGCGTGGTTCCTGAAGGGCCACATGCGGAAACACAAAGACTCCTTCGAGCACTGCTGCCAGATCTGCGGCCGGCGCTTCAAGGAGCCCTGGTTCCTTAAGAACCACATGAAGGTCCACCTCAACAAGCTGTCGGTGAAGAACAAGTCCCCCAGTGACCCCGAGGTGCCCGTGCCCATGGGCGGCATGTCCCAGGAGGCCCACGCCAACCTGTATTCCCGGTACCTCTCCTGTCTGCAGGGCGGCTTCGTGGCCCCGGACAAAGCCAGCCTGAGTGAGCCCAGCCAGCTCTACGGCAAAGGGGAGCTGCCCCTGAAGGAGAGGGAGGTCCTGGGGAAGCTGCTGTCCCCCATCTCCAGCGTGGCCCACGGGGTCCCCGAGGGCGACAAGCACTCCCTCCTGGGATGCCTCAACCTCGTGCCGCCGCTGAAATCCAGCTGTATCGAGCGGTTGCAGGCGGCTGCCAAGGCTGCCGAGATGGACCCCGTGAACAGCTACCAGGCTTGGCAGCTCATGGCCAGGGGCATGGCCATGGAACACGGCTTCTTGTCTAAAGAGCATCAGCTACAGCGCAACCACGAAGACACTTTGGCAAGCGCCGGAGTTATGTTTGATAAGGAGAAGCGGGAGTACGTGTTAGTGGGAGCAGATGGCTCCAAGCAGAAAATGCCTGCTGATTTGGTTCACAGCACTAAAGTGGGCAATCAGAGGGACCTGCCAAATAAGCTCGACCCTTTAGAAGGCAGTCGGGATTTTTTGTCACACGGGCTGAACCCGGCGCTCGACTATAACCTGCAGGGTCCCGGGAGCATGAAGGAGAAGCCCACCGAGTGCCCCGACTGCGGTCGGGTGTTCCGCACCTACCACCAGGTGGTCGTGCACTCCCGCGTCCACAAGCGGGACCGCAAGGGCGACGAGGACGGGCTGCACGTGGGCCTGGACGAGCGGCGCGGCTCGGGCAGTGACCAGGAGTCCCAGTCGGTGAGCCGCTCTACCACGCCGGGCTCCTCCAACGTCACCGAGGAGAGTGGGGCCGGCGGGGGGCTTTCCCAGACCGGGAGTGCCCAGGAGGACAGCCCGCACCCCTCCTCGCCGTCCTCCTCAGGTAGGCCGCCAGGGAACATGGGGGACCAGCAGCTGGGATGAGGGCCCTCCTCGTCCAGGGGGCCTGGCTCCGCGCCGGCCTCTGGGGGACGGGCCCTGGCTTCTCTTCCAGGTCAGTCCTGAGCTCATCACTCTGACCTGATGGCGTTAGGTGAACCGTGCCTTTCTGCCCCGCCTCCAAGGAAGGCTAGCTCTTTGAGTCTTTGGCCTTCCCTTGAACACTGGCTGCCGGGAAAGAAAGTTGATCCCACTGGGTGGTAGAGACAGTCAGTTGGCATGTTTGCCGACAGGCATAGCCTGTCCTCCCCTCCCCCCGGCAGTTCCCTGCCCGGCCCCATTTTACGCCCTGGCCCTCATCCGCCATCACCTCGTCTCTGGAACCTGGGAGCTGGCGTTCTGGCTTCATCCACGCGTGTGAAGGTGTGAGCTCAGACGCTAACCATCTCCCCCCCCCCGCCCGAGGATATTTCCACAGTCGTCTCATTTGGGCACCCCTCCCTCCCTCCCCAGGCCAAACCTGCCTCCTGTCCCCTTCCGAAATTACAGCGTGGCTCACCTGTCGGGGCCCTGTAACCTGACGAAATACATCACTCTCGTCTGATGGTTTAGAAAAGCACAGAGGTTTGAAACACAGATGCATGACTGCGTGTCTTAAATTGTACTGTTACACGGGCGATACAGCTTTGGGGTCTAAAATAGCAAAGCAGAAAATCTGTCATCAAAATGTCTGTGAAACGCTGAAGCTTCCTGGCCCGCGTTGGGGGGGAAAAAAAACCAACCAAAAACAACAACAACAAAAAAAAAACCCGCACTAGCCTAAGATAGCTAAATTAAAATCGCTACCTAACAGCAGGTATGCTTGTTGCCTCCATCCGTATTTTCAAAGTCCCTTTCTAATGGATGGTAAATTGAAAGTTATATCTCTAGCCCTTTATAAAGAAAGCATCTCGCTAATACTGTAATCATTCTGCAGCCTAACAACAGAGGAAATCATGCCATAACAAATACCCTGTTACTAATGGCAACATTGATTTCTGCAATCAGCCATTAAGTCTAGAAAATGAAAGACAGTTTGAGGCACCTCAAGGCACTGCATTGCTCACTGTTCAAGGCGTGGCGGCACACTGTTGAGGGTCATTTTGGTAAAGTTTTTTCCCCTCCCTTTCGCTTTTTTCCCTTCTGGGTTTTGGTAAATAGTTCCGTTTCGGAAGCCGTGCCTTGCTATAGTTACTAAGTAGATGCCGGTTTAGTTTTTAGTTTTTGTCTGTTACTGTCATGCTTTGGTATACCCTTCTTCTAGGACAAAATTAGTATTAAAATAAAGTGTGAGTCTGCTGGCTTATTACAAACCGGTAAAGAATTGTTAACACACATAAATCTGAACTGCACATTCCAGAGATTCCGATAGCACTTAATGCTGTTGCTTAAATACCCATGAAACACACTGTCTACTCCTGGAGTCCTGGACTCGTTTGCAATTTATTTCTGGTGAGGCAGTCTGGAAGAGTCCGACCAGGAACGTGAGCCACCACGGAGGGCTGAGGCCACGCCGCAAGGAGTGACCGCTGCGCGGAACATTCGAGATGCAAGGGAAGGGTGTTCAGGTTTCGCTGCCTGACAGCGGGGACTCCATAAAAACGGATCTCCCGTGCAGAGGCAGCAAAGTGCCAGGCGGCCCAGTGTCAGGAGGGACAATTTCCGCCCTCCCGTGAAGAGGTCCCCTGTTCTGGGGAGTGTCATCTCACTGTTTTTGGATCGGGGGCCTTGAAGGGGGCAGAAGGCAGAGGGCAGACTGGCTCCCCTAAGTTTTTGGAGTGACGTGGAGTTAACATTGACAGATTTCCATCCCTCTCCCAGACCTGCTGAAATGAAGAGGTCTCAGCAGAATATTCCGGCACCAAATGTTCGGCTTTATTAATGACGTGTTTACCATGTTTTTCCCACCTTCTGGCCAAGTGATAGCCTCATGCTATTCTATCTCTGTAGTTTCCATATCTGTAAATACTCTGTTGAAAAAACCCATTTTGCTTAAAAGAACCAACCGGGCTTACAACTCAAAGGAGAATTATTCTTGAGTTGTGGTTATCTCCTAGCTTTTATTTCCCTCATTGAAGTATTTTACAATTGTGAATACCGATTCTTTCATTTCTGGTTGACTTCTTTGTTTTCTTCATATTCAAATTAGACCCTTTCATAATTTTCTGACTAAGTGGGAAAATTGATGGCATACCAATACGCAGCCCAAATCAGCCGCACGCCTTAGGGCATTCAGGTTTTGCTGGGATTAGGACCCTTAACCCGATCTGGTTAGTCTTGCCTCTGATTTCTAACAAGTAGGACTTGTGCAAAGTGCGATTAAAATAAGCATTTAAATAAAAATCTTTACACAATAGGCATTTTATTATTACCTGTTAGAGAGAAACCTGCAAGGTGAAGGGGAAAGAAAATCTTTAAGCTCTTAAGTAAAGAAAGAAGTACTTATTAAGGCTTCTATTAAGCAATAACCACAAAACACGGTTTTACAAATTTCTCAGACTGCATAACAATGTCGCAAAACTCAATTTGCATCACTTGATTCTTGTTTTGTTGAAAACTGGGTC
This sequence comes from Neofelis nebulosa, assembly GCF_028018385.1. Classification (NCBI taxonomy): domain Eukaryota; kingdom Metazoa; phylum Chordata; class Mammalia; order Carnivora; family Felidae; genus Neofelis; species Neofelis nebulosa. The sequence continues at coordinate 22,611,497 of NC_080798.1, read as the reverse complement.
AGTAGGGCCTGAGAAACTATTTTTTCAGATCTTAACCAGTGAATTCTTCTTTATAAATCGCTGCTCTTAACATGATAGTAGTTCTGAATTCATCATAAAAAACCTTTTTACAGAGAGCCTCTTAGAACAGATCTCCAGAAGAAGGCTTACAATGAGTGGCAGGGACGTCCTTTGTTATCTGATGTAATTCTTTGCAAAGGAGGATTGGGAACGGAGTGGCTGTTTAAAAATGTCTTGCCCAGACCGAGACGAAGAAGGGGTCAAGTTTGCAATCAAACAGTTATTGCCGAGATGGGCGACTGTCACTGGCTAGGCTAATGTGGGATGCAGCTGTTTGTTATGTGAGCAAAAGAATGTTTGATTCAGTGAACATGTGAAAATGATTCCAGTGAACCAGAAAATGTGTTTGTTCTTGGGCTCTCCAAACTGCTGAGAACCAAGCTGAGGATCAACCGCGAAAACTAGGACCTTTGACAAATTGAGAGGTCATATTTTCTAACAGAAAATGGACAAAGCTAGTCACATGGATCACTTCCCCATCTTTCCCCTTTGTTTTATTTTTGTTGTTGTTGTCGTCGTTGATTTGACTTACCAATAATTTCACACCATCGTAGATGTCATTTCTGCCTCCGTGTACCACGCAAAAGGAAACTATTTGGAAAGCAGCAGCTTATAAATTTTACTCTTTTATGACATTTAGAAAGCGGGGCGGCTGTTTTGACGCTCCCTCATTTTTTGGCTCGCGTGCAAACGCTCCGATGGCATTAATCTCTGCATCTCTCCCCAAAACCTCGTCTAAGACTGTGCTCAGATTGGAGCTCTGCTCTGAGCCGGAAGACGACCAAAGTTCTGTTTCTTTGGATTTTGCCTTGGAAATCACGCTCAGAATAATTAAAACTTAATGTACTAAGAAACGATACTGTTCATTATATCCAACAGGGCAGTTACCTTCTGCATTCCCCATAATTTTGGAGAGGGGCTAATTGCAGTGTTGATGGTGGGAAAGGGGTAATTGAATGCGTTGACCCTCTGTTCATTAAATAAAGTCGGCTAACTTACGTGATCAATGGAAAGCCAGGGAGAGACGCAAGGATGAAAATATCGTTAACCCCTACTACTTCTGGTATAATATTTTGAGATGGTCAGGGATTATTTGATCAGCTGGGCTGGAAGCCTTGTGGGGTCCTCTTTTGTTGCCTGAGCCGCATTCCTGAAATGCTGGGTCTCCATCCTGTGTAGGCCCATTGACCACAGCCTCAAAGGCCTTTATCCGGGGCTCGCTTGCATTTAGTGATATGATAGATTTTCTTTCTTTTCCACCTCTTTTTCTGATGTGGCTCCTCCTTCCTGCCCCCATCCGTGATAACCACTGCCTGCTGCACACAAACAAATAGAGGCACCCCAAAGAAGGGGCCGGGGGGGGGGGGATAAAAAAGAAAAAGAGAAAAAAAAATTTAAGTCTGAGGATTAAGATCTTCATTTTTTTTTTTTTTTGCTTGTGCATTCCAATTGTTCTTAAAATATTTGGCAATGTCAATTAGTAACTGAGCAGAGTTAGCTGATGAACACAATTTTCCAGTAGACTGAGCACCCTATTGTTGCCGAGCGAACAGCAGATTTCTGAGGTCATTATCATTCGCTGGTTGCTTGGCCCAGCTGCTTCCTGCTGCAAAAGCCAAACTTTATACTGGAGCTCAGGGATGGCAACAGGGGGCTGGGAGGGGGAAGAGGGAGGCTGGCTGCAGAGCCGAAGACACTCATTATCAGCAGAGGAAACAGAAAGTAAAAGTTTCCAGGCAGTTCCAGGAAAACTGCCCTATCAGCCTTCTTCCTCCAGTTCCTCTCCCAACACCTTCAGCCTCCAGGCAGGGAATTCAAAGGACCCGGGACGCCCCGTGGGGCATCGTGGCAACTAATCTCTCTGCTGAGCCGAACTTTGGAAAACAATAATCCCATTTACAAATTTACTTAAAAATTGTTAACCCGATCCGAGGCCTGTGAGTGGTTCCTCATAGATAGGCTCCCTCGGTTTTATTATTATTATTATTATTATTACTAAAAACAGAAAAAGAAAAAAAAAAGAAAAGCACGTCCTTTTTAAAGGATGAAATTACTTTGTTGAAATTCGCAAACTTGAAGATGACAAACAGGGAACATTATGTCATTTTCCAGAGGGACCTTTGGAGCAAATAATAGCCTGAAATTCCTTGTAGAATCAACTTTGGTGTGCAAGGCGCCCCCTGCCCCTTTGCAGCTTCCCTTCCCCCCGCCACCACCCCCTTCTCCCCCTCCCCCCCCCCCCCCCCCCCAGTTTGGGAGCTGGTTCAGTGAGATGAAAAGCTGCACTTTTTTAAAGCTCAGCTGTTAAAACCGAGCGCCATATGCAGTCCTTCCATCCCCGACGTGGAAGCGTGTACAGGCGGCCACCGTGTTTGTGGAGATTTACGGAGGCCCGGCTGCATGTGCTGAAGCTGTCCTCGGGCAGGCGCCAGGGGCCCTACCCCGCCAGGGTGATGCCCCCCACCCCCACCCTGCCTAACGCGCTGGCCAGACTTGGGCTCACTCACGAGTCAGGTGTCGGTGGGGGTGAAGGTCGGAGGGCCAGGTGGCCTCCCTCTGGTCTGTCACCTTTCTGCTGGGTCTGGGGACCGCGTGCTGGAGTGGTGATAAAGTAGACCCCAGGTGCCGATCAGATCATTTTCCTCCTGATCTAGGAGCCGGACGCCTACCAGCAGCTCCTTTTTATAAACTTCCCATTCGCTGCGTGCACTTTGATTATCTTATGTCCAGAAGCAATTATTTGGGAACACTCAGTACCACTCTGGGGCTTTTCCTGTCTGTCTCACCCCCTTGTTTGTAGCTCTAAATCCCACTTCCACGGGGCTGCCCGATGGCGCTGTCACTTAGCATTTCAGAAAGAGAGAAATTGTCCTGGCTCTAAAAGTCTTCCAGTTGGGAGTGTGATATAAAAGACGTGTGACATAAAACCCCAGAAGCAAAGCCTCCTGGACGTTCCTGTAAATTCTCAGGACGGACACCGTTTTGTGGGGGAGGGATTCGATCGCTGGCCGCAGGGTCACTCGAGGCCTGCCCTCTTTGGCCCACTGCCTCACCTTGCCCACCCTCAAGACTGCCACCATGCTGCCAGCGTCCCCTCGAGTGCTCTAGGAGGGGTGCTGTGTTCCTGTCCAGAGCCCTGAGAAGCCTGAAATGCTCACGGCGCGCCCCTTCTGTGTGCGTGTTAACTCGAGGAACGGACACGTGTATGTAAATCTAAATTTAATGGTAATAAGAAAAACACAGATTAGCTAAGGACAGGTTACAATGAGGCAAAGAATTAAGCAGTCAGTGTTCAAAACAGAGCATGAAGCATTAGCTGCGTGATCCCCATTAATTGGAATGGAAGGTTCCGGGCTTGGGTTCTGGCCACCGCCTTGAGTGTGTTGGGGCTGGAACTAGCAGTTTGCTTTAGACGGTCACGTGTGGCCAAAGGCAGGCAGGTATCATGAGATTCTAGGAGCCACCTTTCCCCACTCTCTCGCTGTGCCTTTAGGCACCTGGGAACGTATGCCCGTGGTATCTGTTTGGGGGAAGCTCGAGGACCTCCTGTTCACCCAAACCCCTTCCCCCGTAGGTCCCTCATGCTTTGACTCCCTTCTCTGGCCTGAAGCCCGCTTATAAGAAGCACACTGCTGAGAGGGTAAGGCATGAAAGGCTCCTTGCCCTACCCCTCGGCCGCTTCCCAGGTCCGCCCTTCATGGAGAGAAGATTCCGGAAGGTGGCCCTGGTGTCTCAGGAGGGTGGAGTCAAGGGCAAGCTTCAAGAAGTCCCCCACCAGGGTGATGGGGGCTCTTAAGGTGGAGAGCAGAGGGAATCCTGGGGAGTGATCTGCATGGGGAGCCCTTTGCAGCATTCTGAGCCTGTGAGGTCAGAGGAGGAGGAAGCAGTTAGCTCCTTTAACTGCCGAGCTGTTTGGGAGCATTGATGGTAGGGGTGGAGAAACGCCTGCAGAGATCAGGAGATTGGATTTGTGCAGATAGCCCAAATTCATGATGACTGGGCTAGGACCTTTGCCATCTGTGCCCCTCGGGCCTGCTTGCTGTCTTTCTGCGTGCCTCACCTCTCTTTGCCCCCCTGTCCTCTGTTGGCATCTGGAAGGCTCCTCCCTCCAGTCGTGCACACTGGGCTGACCCACTGAGGAAGGAGGAGGGGGTGCAGAGAGGAAAGGGGGCTCACCAGCAGGGTGCAGGGCAGGTGGTTGGGGGCTCTCTGTTCTCCCCAGGAAATGAGCCTCGCAGCAGCTTGAAAGGAGCCGCGGGTCCCCCTTGCCTCTTCCTGGCAGGACGGGACTGCGGCAACATTTACTTAAGCTGTGGAGTTTGGCAACGCTGCCTCCGGGCGCCATCTGGAAAGCCCTTCTCAGAAAGCCGTGGACCCTCCCAAAAGAGCTCAGGGGAACAGGACTTGGGCAGAGCTTTGGGGCTTTTTTTTTTTTTTTTTTCCCTCAGGCAGAACCTGAGCCTGGAGGTACCTGAACAGGGCATGGGGGGTGGGGATCCTCTGGAAGCCACGTATGTAGGTAGCTAACATAGGTCCCTCTTTGGCTGGCTCGTGGCTCGTGGCTCTTCCCTCTGCCGGGCCTCTCCACCTAAGTCCGAGCCAGGTCTGGTTTAACTGTTCTTTGTCGGGAGTGCACTCGATTTCCTGGGGTTGCGTTTCCATTTATTTATTTTGTATCGTGTTCTGCTTATTGTTTCACCTAAGTCCTGGTATGTCGTGGGTACGAGGTGTGGAGGCAGCCAAGGCTGTTCTGGTTAGTTACTGATCCAGCCCTGTAATAACAGGGCTTGTCAACATCATGCGAGAAAGGAGCGTGCTGCCTCCATACGGTACTGGGGAGACCGGCCCGAGAACTCGGAGGCTTGGCTTGTGACAAATAGGGCCAAGCTCAGCACAGAGATTGGCCACCACCCTTTCCCTGACCCACATCTTCAAAACAGGCTGCGGAGCCTCAGAACAATGCGCGTCTGAACACTCCCTCCGGCCACCTGATGGGCGGGCCGAGGCACAAAGGCTGCCGTGCCGAACTCCAGGGACACAGTCCCGGTGGGATTTGTGCGCTCGCATTCGGTTCTTTCTCCCACCAAGGGAAAGCTGCCCAGGGCCTGGCTTCTGGTGGGCCCCGTCTCCTTGTTGCCTTGGGGGTGAGCCTTGGGGTTTGGGATGACATGTGGCATGTGTATGAGAGACGTGTGAGGCACAGCACAAGCTGACTCCTTGGCTGGGCTGCCCACTGCACCACGTGGGGGTCCGGCCAAGCCTTCTCTGGGGTGCCTGGCCAGGTGCTGGCAGGAGGAAGTGGGTGGCGGGTGAGCCGGGCTTTCGACACCCGGTCACTTGCTCCCAAAGGCTGGGGTCAGTTTTCCGCTTTTCCTGGGAGGCACGGTACACCTTTGGGAAACTTTCATATGTTTCCCTCTGTGCCTTGGGCCCAGAACGTTCCACTGAGGAGCTCATTCTTTCTCTGGAGGGGGCAGCTTGTTGGACTGGAATTTCGGTGGCCCCCAGTTTTGTCTTTTTGTCTGACCTCGGCTCCCAGGCCACTTGATGTATGACAAAAACAGGACCCCACCACCGAAGCTCTCTTCTCTTCATTAAAGTAATGCTCCGAAACTCTTAACTCAGTGGTTGTCATCCGTGGTTTCTGGACACCCTCAGTTGTCTTCAATCATCTTGAGAGGCATTTTGGAGTATTTCCAACTTGCTCATGTTTGGTTCGACATCAAACGTACGCGGCGCTCGTCTCCCTGAAGAACAAGACAGAGACGTGTTTCTCTTCGTTGCTACATAGATTCTGTTGGATTTGTTGCTAAAATAGGGGTCTTAATTTTTTTTAAAAGTAATTTGCCCTGAAAAAGTGAAGAGATCCCTCTCAAAGCCGCGGCGGGACAAACTACTTGGTGCTGTGGGAGACACCTTGGTGGGGCTGTGTCCCTTCTCATCTGGGGCCTGACCCTTCCGAAGAATCCCTTATGGGTGACCTTCAAACCCTTTCCACCTGGCGTCCACCAAGAGGGATGCTCCTTGACTTCTCTGTTGCCTTTGTGGTTGTCCAATGACGGTTTTATCATTGGACACATCTTAGGCATTTAGAAAATACGAATAAATAAAAGTAAAAATAACTTTTACATATGTATGCTCAACACCACTCGGAGATAATTAGCACATCCTTTTCCAGTCCCTTTTCTGGGCCTAGAGATGTATTTAGCAAAAAAAGATTATACTGCACATAATTCTATATGCCATAGTTGTTACTTAAATATATGCCATGTATTTGTTGTAATGGAAGATTCTACACAAGGATCAGCGGACTTTTTCTGTACAGGGCCAGATAATACCTATTATAGGTGTGGCAAGCCATGTGGTCTCTATTTTAACTACTCAGTTCTGCCATCAGTGGAAGTGTGTGATGCTCTTCCAGTAAAACTTTATTTACAAAAACAAGTGACAGGTGGATTTGGTCCCTGGGCTATCCTTTGCAGACTCCTGTTCTACAGTAATAGCTAGGCTTTTTTTTTTTTTTTTTAAGCTTCACACAAGTAATATATTCTCTTTTTAATGTTTATTTATTTGTTTTGAGAGAACAAGAAAGGTGAGTGCGAGCGGAGGAGGGACAGAGAGAGAGGGAGAGAGAGAGAGAGAGAATCCCAAATAGGCTCTGCACTGTCAGCACAGAGCTTGATGTGGGGCTTAAACTCACGAACCTTGAGAGCACGACCTGAGCCAGAGTGAAAAGTCGGACGCCTAACTGACTGAGCCACCCAGGTGCCCCTCACCCAAGTAATATCTTCTTTGAGAAAAAGATAGCAATACAGAGAAGCAAAGGAAAAAACATCTACATCTGTAGAATGGTTTAGCCAGTCCCGTAACTGCAGAGCATCATAGGACTTGCTTCCGTTTCTTTTTTTTTTTTTTTTTTCCCTGCACCTAAATCTTTCTGACCATCTGCACAATTATTTTCTCAGTGAGACTCCCAGAAGTGGACTCTCTGGTCACAGGCAGGCAACCCTGAGGCCGCAGACATATATTACAGGGTGCTGCATCTTGAGTCTCCTTCTTCCAGTGCTGAGCAAGCTCGTCCTAAGGGTGTATTGAAATCTGCCTCCCTGGGGCTAGGTAGTTCACTACACCATGCTGCTCTGCGACTCATTTAGGTCATAAAATACTCATTTGTCCTTTCATTAATGTATTTATTCACTCAAAGGCAAGATGCTTATTAAGTAGGTTCTGAGCCAAACGACGTGCCAGGTACTGGGGATGCAAAGATGCAGAGAGATACTTCTGGGCACCCAGGGGCCCAGGGCCCGGGAGGCCTGTCCTTAAACGGAGTGAGAGAGAAGCACAGGAGGACCCATCCCACGGCCTGGAGGAGCGCCGACTCACCGTGGCGCCCCCATTTGCTCCCGAGGGACCTGGAAAGGTAAAGGTAGCTTCTTTGTCACCTGAGTGACTCCTTTGGCAGGCCACTTTGTCCTTCCGCACGATCTGGCCAATCCGGCGACTTCTGGGGGAAGCAGACACCCTGGCTCAGCCCCTGGGTCTGGCTGTGAACTAGAGTTGGAATCACTCTCTTGCTGCAGAAGAGACCCTGTGGGGAAGTCCAGCTGGCGCTTTTGAGTTAGCCCCCCTGCCTCCCCTCCCCTACCCCCCTGGGGAGGGGAAGGTGGCAGGAGGGGAACCTGGGGAGGGGGGATTGGCAGCTTTGCAGTGGTGTTTGGTAGCCTGCCACACTCCCCTGGTGGCCCGGAGCAGGGAAGGTGGCACCGGGGAGGGGCAGGATGGTAAAGGGGAGCAGGGAGTAAGGGGCAGGCTCCTGGCTGTGCCTCACGGGCTCTGATGTGCCCTGGGCGGGTGAAGGGCACGAGTCAGGCGTCAGTGTGTGCGGCCTCCCACGGGTCCCTGCACATAGAGCACGTGAGAACACGTAAGACCCCTGCTGGAAAGAGTTTTACCCAAACTCCCCTGACTTCAGAACTGTCCATACCTGCCCCACAGGGGGATCAGGTGAGTCACGGGGCGGGGGGGGGAGCCCTCCCCACTCGTATGCCCAAACATCCTTCTTCAGTAGCAGGAGAACAGGATCGTGGGCACTGTAGAGAGCGCTGTTTTTCTTTCATGGGTAGTGGGGCATGAGCACAGACCCACTATGAGAATGGGGGGAGAAATTTCTTCCAGGGACACGTCAAGCCTCAGTTGCCCTTTATTTTCTGTGAAATGAAACATGATAAGCGTAGCTACTAACCCGGAGACAGATGCGTCTTCTAATGTTTAAGGAACAGCTCGGAGCAGAGCACACACACACTTTCAGCGTGGAGCGGTCCCCCCTTGCCCCCCAAGTCTCCAGCTGAATCTCATCCACCCGCTGGGCTGTTTGTGCAGCTTGCTCCTCTTCCCTGGGCCTGGACTTTTTCATCCATGTGATCGGAGTGGGGTGGGGAAGTCTACGAGGCTCCGAGACACCCCCCTTCCCAAAACTTCCCAAGGCCCGAGAACTCAAGGAGTTCGTAAGGCCTGAGGATTTCATGAATTTCTTGTTGATATTTGTGTCTGAGCCTCGAGCAGGTGGCAAGGCCACATATCCCTATGGGGCTGGACGGCCTGGTGAGACCGTCTTTTATTTCCTTTCCCATGGGGCACCTTCCCATTTGTCGTCTCTGTCTGAGGCCTGCACGCCATGGAGACAGAGTTTGGCTGCTGGGGTAGGAGGGCAGGGACCCTTACCCAATGCGACTGAAGGCTTGTTCCTCCATTGTTGCAGGCTGACCTCTCAATGGTCACAGGGAAGGGCTGGTGTGCTGGCCCTTAGGGGCTGTGTGGCCCAGCTAGGGCTGCTTAGCCTCTCTGTGCCTCAGTGTCCATAGTGCACTTGTTGTTCTATAAAAGGCCTAGCACAGTCCCTGGCATGAGAAGGTGCCCAATAAATGTGGCCTGTGATTAGAGTTATTTCTGTACTCCACAATACAAAAACAAGTGGGTAAAAAATGAGAAACCTGGCCAGGGGATTGGTTGTTGGAAGCCACACAGCACCAAAGGGCTGGCCTAGATGAGTTAGTCTCACAGAGTCGGGCTGGCATTTGCCTGTGTCTCGAGTGAAACAGTGGGATCGGTTGGATTTGTCCCACTGTCATCACTGGAGGATGATTTGAGGGCCTTATGAAGCAGTAGCTGACATTATCTTGGGAAGGCAGCTCCCCTCCTTCATGTGGACCACTACCAAGTGGTCCATTCTCTACCCGCTTTCCTCTTGTATTTTGTAGCCACAAGTGAATCCCAGTTCACAATGACTCCACAGCTATAACTACAAAGATTCAGTGGTCAAGTCACTGAAAGGTCTGGGGAATCATCTGATTTCGTAAATGGTATCCCCCAGATTTCTTCTCACAGTAGCAAAAAGGCTGCCACGGCTGAGACCTCACATCCCCACACCATCGATTAAAGGAGCACGCTCTTCTGGAGCCCCAGCAGCCATCCCCTTGCGTTTTGTTATATCTTCCTGTATTATTATGCCCATTTCCGAATCAGTCACCATGGCCAGGGGCATGCACCTGGCTTATGTCAAGCAGAGCTCACCTTTGGGTGGGGAGTGGGGGAAAGATGAATTTTTCCCAAAAAGATTTGGATGTAGGAGTCATGGAGCCACAAAACTGTCCAAAATGTCACAGCTCCAAGGTCCTGCCAGCAGTGGGAAGATTTGCCCTCTTGTTCAGGACATCTAAAGAGATGTCTCAGCCTCCTGAGCAAGGTGGCTAAGGGTCTGTCCAGGTCTGCCCCACCCGTTCCCCCGGGCCTTTCAGGGATGAGACCGTGCTTAGTTATTTTCTCCACGTGTCCATTTCTGTTTCTCCTCTCTTTCTGTGCTGTGGAGCTTCACGTTAGCCTGGAAATGACAGCAGCCGCCCCCGAAGTCAACCGTCCCCTACGTCCGCTGTGTTGCCCGGGGCTGTTTCCTGGGCACATCCCTGGAGGGAGGTGACCCACCAGGAGGAGAGGGTGTGATTTCCTGCTCCCGAGGAGAACACGGTGTGACTTTGGGGGAACGGCACACCCGGCAGAGAGCTAGAAGAGCGCAGGGCACCAGCGGTTACCTGCACAGATGGTGGCACAGGGTGGCAGGGCCTTGGTCTGCCTTCCCGGGCGAAGGCGAGCAGCCTGGTTGTCGGCTCCCACCCCCTCCACCTCTGCTGCCTCCTCCCCTGGCAGAAACATGGTGACCAGCAGAAAACGTGCACTTGTCTTAGGTCTGAAAGGACACTGTGAAGAAGGAAACTGCAGGTGCATGGTGACTGGGGCCATCCCAGGGGCCGGGAGCAGTTAGCCACGCTCCTGGGCTGAGCGGAGGGAGCCTTTACACCAGCAAGAGGCCCTGCTTTCTGGGTTGTATGGGTGGACAGCGGAGGGTTCCGCACCAGAGCCTCCAGTCTGGCCGTGGAGACGGTGTCATCAGATGAGTAAACAGAGGCACGGGGAGGCTGTATCGAGGTAGAGAGGTAGGAAATGGAGGAGAAGGGATTGAAACCCACATCTGTCTAAACCCTTGCCGTTTAATCCCACCGTTGGGTTGTACTGGGAACGGGGTGAATGCAGCTGAAGGCAGAGACCCTGCCCACCAGCCATAACCTCAGCTCCACGCGGGCAGAGGCCAGTTCTGGTACATAAGCCTCTGGGCAACTCGGACTTGCCTCCTTCCCTCTGCCCAGCGCTTGCTCAGCCCTGCCAAGGGCTGACGGGGACCCATCATGAGCTCCACACGTACACTTGAAGTGATCTCCCAAGCCCGCGGTTGCCGATAGCCCTGCCCACCCCTACTCAAGGTCACATACTCAACAGCTCACGGGGGTCTTGAGAACGGGCCCCCGGGTTGCCCTTAGTGGCCCAAGATGGGGTGAATGAGGCCACAGGACCATGTCCTGTTGGCTGGGCACCTGGTTTGGACTCAGCAGGTCCAGCTCTCAGCCTTGTAGGAGCTGGCCTGGGTGTGGGTTGCCCCCGTCCTCCCAACGCTAAGTCTGCCAGCAGCACTTACAGGCTCTCCTTTGCAGGCTGGTGCCGGAAGGCAGTCTCGTCTGGGTGTTGGGACAGAGGACGCAGGCAGCGGCTCAGCCCTGGCCAGTGAATGTGCCCGGAGATCTCCACCCACAAGCGGGCTCTCTCCCGCCCCGCTCCGCTCCTTTTTGTGAGAAGAGGGGGAAGGCCCCCACTGGCAGAGGAAGAGAAAAGAAGGGCAGGTCTCTAATCCTCCTCCCTCTGAGGTGTAAATTAGGAGGACAGAATTCTCGTCTGGGAAGCTTTTCAGGGGAGGGGCCGAGTAGTCCTTTGTTGTCGTGCCTCATGGTACCAAAGGCTGAACCAAGTGGCCCCTTCGCACTGGCCGTGCCACGCGGAGTGCTGTGAGCTCTTACTCCACCCTGCGCCCATGACGACGACGCTTCTGGGAAAGGGCCCGGGCTCAGCTGGGGACTGAGTCGGCTGTCACGGGTGGGGAGGGGAAGGGTGAGCGGGACCACATTGCCCACGGCTGCTGGGAATAGAGCATTCGTTGTGACTGTGTACCTTTGTGTTGAGGGGCTTGTGTATTTGAATGTCCGTTGGGCGTGCTGGTGCGAGAGCGGTCACGCTGTCCTGGGCTGGCGTTGCTGCGTGGATGGCTGCAGGGTGCCTTACTTGTTGGATGTAGGTTGCTGAGGGCGTGTGCGTTGCCATGAGCTTGCTTGGCGATGCTTAAGTGTATGTTGGGCGTCTTGGGCTCTGCACGTGTTGGTACGCAAGTGGACGTGCGTGCATTGGGCGTGTGTGTCGACGTGTGTGGGGGTGACGGTGGGTTGGGATGTGAATATCAGCACGTGTGTGTGGATATTGGGGTGCGCGCTCAGATGTCATTTGGGGGTCTGCAAATACGTTGGTGTGGCCGTGTGGTTTTGGGGAGTGCCTATTTGTGTGTTGACGCCTGTCAGTAAAGGATGTGTGTTGGAGTATACAATGGTGTGCTTTGTACGTGCAGTGTGGCCGTGTGTGTTGGGAGGTGCATTGGCGTGTGTGAACAGCGATGTGTGTGTGTTGGGATGCGGGTATCCGCGTGAGTTTGCTTGTGTCGGTATGGGTGCTGGGTTGTGCGTGGTGTGGGTGAGGATGTGTGTGGTGGGTAGCGGGATGGGGCCTGCTGTGATGCTATTACCAACTATTATGCGGGGTTGGCTGGCCTCCCCAGAGCATTGCGACCCTTCGGTTTCCTTTCAAGGAAGAGATGCTGGGTTCTGAGCCCGGCTCCACCCCCTTTCCCAGGACCTCAGAACATTGCTGACGGGGTCTCCCTGCCTTCGCTGGCTCAGCCTCAGGAAGCTCTGGCTCCTGAAGGACAACCTGGCAAACACAGAGGGGTCTTGTCTTCCAGCATCTCCCAACCAGGCCCTCATAGCCTCGAGCTCCTCGTGGAAGGTGCTGGGGATTGAGGAACTGGGGTCCCATCCAGGGAACCTCTTTCCTGGAGCTCAGCCAGCTGTGTATCTGGAGTAGGAGCAAAAGCCCCACAAGGGCCGCTGCCTTCCTATCACGGTCCCCAGCACAGAGCGTCGAATACAGCAGGTGGTCGGGGAATGCTGGTTTTATTACACAGAACAAAATGAAAAGCTCTTTCCCAGAACAAAGGGCACTTTGCCCAGGAGCCAACCGCGGCTCAGTCCTTTCCCATCACTCTTCCTCTAGGTTCCAAAAAACCTAAGATCCCAGTGCAGAGCCTGGCAACATAGACCCGCAATGGGGTCACTATGAGCTGATCAGGCCAGGAAAGGGAGGACCCGAGTGCACAGGGGAGTGTGGAGGTCTGAGATGGGACACATCATATGGGAAGGTAGCTCTGGGAACAAGCCCTCACGGTGATGTGTTCGGTTTGCCATCGGTATCCATGACGCCCCCTCTCTGGGACACTGGCAACCTTGGTTCCATGCACAATCCCTCCTTCCTTGATGACCGTCCTCCATGAACTTCAGAGCTTCCTCTCCTTCCTCCCCCTCCTTGGATGCAGTAGCAGCCTTACCAACAATGTGCCCTGTTGGAGGCCAGGACAGTGAAGTCGAAGTCACGGGCACCACGTCGTTGGTCTGCAGAGTGCTGAAAGACTTCGGCTCTGGGGCAGCAGTTTGTGAATTGATCTTGCAGCCACTTTTGGGTTTAATTGGCCAAGTTCTATGGTCACCATGGGTAACCTAGGAGGGCATCCCTGGGGATGGGGAGTGGTTGCAGGTGAGCCTTGTTGAGCTCACCACAAGGTAGAGTCTTCAGAATGGTGCCCCAAACGAGCAGCAGGCATTGAGGGGGTATCAGTCTGGTCAAAGTCTGGGGACCACATGGACCCTGAGCCTTAGAGGAACCCAGGATCAAGGGCTTTTCACTGACCTCTGTATGGATGTGGCATAAGCATCCCCTTTTCCTGAAATGTCAAGCCGTCTTCTAGCCCTTTCATAAATCCAGAAAGAAAGAAAGTATCAGAAATATGCATGTGGTGGGTCAAGGCAGTCGTAAGTTTGGTGAGAGTTTTCCTAGAAGTCACATGGAGCCATGAGACCACAGGTCACCTCTGCCCAGCTCCTGCCACAAATGTGTGAAACTGAGTGACAGCTGAGTCAGTTGTCCTTCCTTGGTTGACAGTCGAGGAAGACCTCTGAGGTCTGAGCCCTGGTGAGAGAAGCGTGCCAGGCTCCAGGAGATGGCGGGGCGAGGAAGGCATGAACGGTAGAGAAGGAGGGTGCCCATGAGGGAAAGAGCCCTCTTCCTATCTGAGCTCCTTAACAGGGGAAAGCAAGGCTGTGGGGAATTTGGATGGAACATACCAGAACCCCTGAGCGGTAAGGACCCTAGAGGATGGGAACTCCTGATAAAAACTGGGGCTGTCAGGGATGACGGGGTGAGGGGTGATGTCGGCCCAGGTGTTGGGGTGGTCATTTGAATGATTCACCCGCATCCCACCCATGTTTACAACTTTTCAGGGACTTCCCACTGAGTGTGGAATAAAACCTGTGGCCAGTCAGTCCTCACAATCGCCCACTGCATCCTTTCTCACTCCCTGAGGCCCTATTACCTTCTCTCAGCTCTCAGCCCCATAGAGCCAGCCCCCCGGTGGCCTTTGCATGGCCCGTCCTCTCTCAGGCATGCTCTGGACACGGAGTGTCGCGGCTGGTTCCATGTTATCATCCGGACCTCACCTCGAGTCACTTCCTCCGGTGGCCTTTCTGTGCCACGCGGTAGGAACTATCCTTTTGCCGCAGCCTCTCTCTGAAAGCGTTATTCTGTATTTTCATCGTCGAGGCCCTTGGGAAGCGCTGTGTTCACTGTTTACGGATTCACGTACTCCCTGCTTCTGTTCGGTCACGCTCTTGCTTGTGGTCTCGTTCACCCCCCTGGCGCCCACTTTGTGCGAGCAGGGTCCCTGCGTGGTCTGCTACTGCGTGGCCGGTGCCCACAACAGTGCCTGCACGTGGTGGAAGTTTTTGCTTTGCAAGAAACACTGGTGAAATACACATAACATTAAAGTTACCGTTGTAACCATTTTATTTTACATTTTTTTGAAAATGTTTTTATTTAGTTTTGAGACAGAGACGGAGCGTGAGCAGGGGAGGGGCAGAGAGTGAGGGAGACACAGAATGGGAAGCAGGCTTCAGACTCTGAGCTGTCAGCACGGAGCCCCACGCTGGGCTCGAACTCATGAGCTGTGAGATCATGGCCTGAGCTGAAGTCGGACGCTTAACTGACTGAGCCAGCCAGGCGCCCCCATTTTTTTTAAGTTGGGACAGAGAGAGTGTGAGTGGGGAGAGGGCAGAGGGAGGGGGAGAGAGAGAGAGAGAGAGAGAGAGAGAGAGAGAGAGAGAGAGAGAATCCCAAGCAGGCTCCACACTCAACACGGGGCCCGAAGCAGGACTCGATCCCACAACCCTTGGATCATGACCTGAGCCGAAGTCAGAAGTGGGATGCTCAACCAGCAGAGCCATCCAGGCGCCCCCTTAACCGTTTTTAAGTGAGTGGTCCAGTGTGTTAACTACTTTCACACTGTTGTGCAGCCATCGCCACCGTCCGTCCGCAGAACTGTTTTCATCATGCAGAACTGGAACGCTGTGCCCATTCATCAATAATTCCTTATCCCCACCCCACCCCCCACCCAGCCTGGCAAACACCCTTTTACCTTCTGTGTCTGTGACTGGCTTGTTTTCACTTCCCCTAACGTCAAGACTTATCCATGCTGTAGCATGGGATGGGATGTCCTTCTTTCTTAAGGCTGCGAATATTCCAATGTGTGGCTGGAATACATTTTGTTTCTCCCAGCCTCTGTCCCCGGGCACTAGCGACACTTTGGCTAGTCCAATAACCAGTTTTGAATAAATGAATGAAGGCTTGTAGCTTTGAATTCCGTAAGGTAACCCATTGTATCCTGTGCTACCCCCTCTCCAGAAGCCGCCTGGGCCTCAGCAAAGCACGTGTGTTGGGGTCTGGAGCTTGGCCGTCAAGACACTGAGCATTCTTGCCGGAGAGTTTCTGGAGGGGGGGGTGGGAGTTGGCTGATGGTCAGACCTCAGGCCACTGGGAGGGCCGCCATATGCCTTGAGGGGCCACAGTTCTTTCCACAGGGGCAGGAGCATGGCAGCCCTGTCAGAACTGCTTTTCCTAATCCTGTGCAGGGCGCTGTGTCCACAACTTGCTGGTGTGGTGTGTGTGTGTGCATGTGTGTGTGTGCCAGCGCTGTGCCCTGGGCCAGGGCAGGGCAGAGGAGGGGTGGGGCCCGGCCCCCTGGGGCTGATGCCAGGAGGAAGCGGGCACAGCAGGGCAACGGCACTCCAAGGCAGATGCTAAACTGTCCACAGCCGGCGTGCCTCGTACTTTCTGTCGGAGCAGGGAATTCCAGAAAAACAATCGCTGGTGTCCTGGATGTTTCACTGGGAGTTATGTTCTCCTCACAGCTTGCCCCGTGCCTTTTAGAATAGAATCCCTTTCCCGAACACAGCCTGGGTTAGTGCTGAGGTCAGGGCAAAGACGAGGACTCGGCAGTTCAGGGTAGGCGGGGGGGATGTGGTGGCTGGCGGTGGAGGGGGCATGCCGTGCGGCTGGAGGGATGAAGGGGAAGGGCGCAGGTGCCCCGCGTGCATGCTGGTCTCCTGGCTGTCAGCGGGCTTGGCCGGGTCGTCGGGAGAGCGTCTGAAGCGGCTGCTTGTGTGTGCATCACGCCTCGCATGCCGCCCAGGCCCGGGGCAGGGTGCCGACAAACACACATCCCCCTTCTCTACTCAGGAAGCCATCGCCTGGGGTGAGGCATCCACCCTGAGCGGGATAAGCCTCAAGGCCCATCTTGTCTCGGGGTCAGCTTCAGTAATGTGGTTCCAACAGGGTTTGTGAGGGCTTCTTGGTGGTGGTGCCGGTGGTGGAGAAGCCATGGCGGGCAAAGCTGGTCTTGAGGGGGGAGCTGGTGCAGTGGAGGGAGGCAGCGGGGTAGAGTGTAGCTCTGGAGGTCCCGGGCACCAGTGCCGGCCTACAGCCGGGGCGGGGGCAGGTGTCACATGCTCAGATCAGCAGAGAAGGAGGCAGTGGAGGACGGCTTGGCTGGGCGGGAAGGTTCAAGGGAATCCCAGGCAGAATTTCATTCTTTCTGCTCTCGATGAGGAGGGTGAGAGACCAGAGGAGTGTCTTTACCATCGTTCCATGCAGGTGAGTTTTCTGCAGGCCTTCTGGGGACTTCTCCCTACCTTGGGGCCTGGAAGGCCCAGATGCCCTGACTCAGGGCCGTGGGAGGGTTGCTGCAGACCTCCTCCCTGCAGTGGGGAGTTGCCTCCTGTCTTGTCTGTTTGGGCTACTATAACAAATGCCATAGGCTAGCATAGAAACAACAGAAATTTCTTTCTCATAGTTCAGGAGGCCGGGAAGTCCGTGATCAAGGCAGATTCACTGTGTTGTGAGGGCCGGCTTCCCGGTTAATGGAGGACTGCCTTGTCACTGTGACCCCCCGTGGGGGAAAGTGGAGGGAACTCTCTGGGTCCGTTTTATAATTCCATTCATGAGGGCTCCACCCCATGACCTATACACCTCCCAGAGACCCCACCCCTCCAAATACCAATGCATTGGGGGTTAGGACTTCAACGTAGGAATTTTATGGAGACACAGACATTCGGTCTATCGCACCTCTTCACTGTTCCCCCCCAAAAGCAGTGATGTTGATCCAGTTCTCTGAGCAGAAGCAGACCAGAAATGAAAATAACAGGAAACTTCAGCATGCTGTGAGCTATTTCGGACCTCTCTTTGTCCGGGGGCCCACAGGTAAAATTAAAATCCTTCTCTTCAGAGGGGAGCGAAGCATTTGAACATTACAAGCCAGTGCACCTAGACCCTTCCCCATTTCCAGGGTCACCGACAACCCGAGGATGACGGAGGCGGGTCTGAAAGGGGGATGTCTGACAAGTTTTAGATGGTGAAATGCAGCCGCGGACAGATGTCCGCATTCCATACTCAGTGCCATGTGCCTCCGGGGACGCCCGGCTTGGCTCACAGCTTCCATGGTCTGCTCCGGGCCTCCAAGGACACCAGAGACCAGCAGCGGCTGCCTTGGACTGTCAGTGCAGGCTACAAGTGGCACTGCATGGGTTCTCCTTCCTCAGGCTGTCCCCGACCTGCCCACATCTCCCCCCGCACGCTGTTTACGGCTAGAAGCACAATATTTAGCCGACGGGGAAGAAGCCAGATGATTCAACAGCACCCAGTGGTCTCCAGGGCGAGAAATGTAACTAAAAAAAAAAAAAAAAAAAAAAAAAAAAAAAGTATTGTATGAGTTAAAGTTATTTTTTAAGTTCATTTGCTTTGAGAGGGACAGAGAGAGAATGAGCATCAGCAGGGGAGGGGCAGAGAAAGGGGGGGCACAGCGGATCCGAAGCAGGCTCTGCACTGACAGCAGAGACCCTGAGGGGGGGCTTGAACTCACAAACTGTGAGATCCTGACCTCAGCCAAAGTCGGACCCTTAACTGACAGAGCCACCCAGGCGCGCCGAGTTCAATTTATTTTTTAAAGTCTGTTTTTCTTGGGGCGCCTGGGTGGCTCAGTCGGTTAAGCAACCTACTTCAGCTCAGGTCATGATCTTGTGGTCCGTGAGTTCGAGCCCCGCGTCGGGATCTGTGCTGACAGCTCAGAGCCCGGAGCCTGTTTCGGATTCTGTGTCTCCCTCTCTGTGACCCTCCCCCGTTCATGCTCTGTCTCTCTCTGTCTCAAAAATAAATAAACGTTGAAAAAAATAAAAATAAAAAAAATAAAGTCTGTTTTTCTTTCATGCTGACCCCACAACCTCTTCCAGGGTGAGCAGTGGATGGGGCATCTAGGAGGCAGTAGGAGTCATAGGGAGGAAGGAGGGGCTTCCTGTCTGCCCCCCGCCCCCCCAACCTTCACCCCTTCCTGGCCCGTTGGAACCACAATCCCTTCAGCTGCACTCTTTCTTGGCGGGGGCGGGGGGGCGGGTAGGAAACTTTTTATTTTAGAATAGCGTTAAATTTATAGAAAAGAGTCGAGGGTAATACGGAATGTTGAGTCCCCTTTTGTTAACATTACTAGGGCGCATTTGTCACAAGGAATGAGTCGATACCGATTGATACATTATCATTAAAGTCCCTACTTTATTCACATTTCCTCGGTTTTGACCTGATGTCCTTATCTGTTCCAGGATCTCATTCAAGATACCACATTGCATTTGGTTTCTTTTTAATCATTAAACTTGATTTTTTAGAGCCATTTTTGGTTCACAGCAACATTGAGGGAGAAGCACAGAGTCCCCACCTACCCCTGCGCCCCCACCCCTCCCCTACTGTTGACATCCTAGTTGTCCGTCTCCTTAGGATCTCTCAACTGTGACCTGTTCCCAGACTTCCCTTGTTTGTGGTGACCGTGACAGTTTTGAGGAGTCTCGATCAAGTGTCGTATAGACCGGCTTTCAGTTTGGGTTTACCTGAGGTTTCCCTCGGGGCTAGACTGCGGTTACGGGTCCTTAGGAGGAAGACCACAAAGGTAACATGCTACCTGTGTCACATCATCTCAGGGGCCTGTGCCGTCAACCTGATTTATTGCTGTTGATGTTGACCTTGGCCACCTGACTGAGGTTGTGTGTCTGGCCGTTTTCTCCACCGTAAAGCCACACCCCTTTCAGTGAAACTTAGTTGGTGGGACCAGCTGCATAATTTGGGGTTCAGTACAAAATGAGAAGTTAGGAGCCAGGGTTCAAAATTACTAAGAATTTCAAGAGGATGATCACAGACCATGAAACTAAAGTCGGGGTCCTGTGTGCTGGTGCTGATTGCATTCCCGCAAGGCCAGCCCTGACTGTGGCACTCTTGTCACATCCCCCGGACTCCTCCAGAGCCCTGTGTGCACAGGGACAGGAGCCCTGTGCTGGCGGTCATTGCTTCCCGGACAGCTGAAGGGGGAAGCTGGCTAGGGAGGGTCAGAGGTACCCACGGCCACGTGGGCAAGACCGGTGTCGCTGAGCATGTTGGCACATCACAGGTGTCCACGGAGGTCCTGCTGAGCCACCTGCCCGGGAACATGAAGCAGTCGACCTGAGCCCCCTGCGACAGAGAGAGACAGAGAATGGTCAAGGGTATGCGTGAGGCCGCAGTTAGTAGCCACCACAGCAACTCCATCATTTAAAAAAAACTGCGCGGTCTTCATTTCTGGGGCGGGGGGAGCGGCGGCGGGTTGTGTCCATTTTCTCGCCCAGAGCAGTGTTTTGTCTCTGGAAGATCTCAGAATATCTCACTTACCCAGTGCAAAACGAGGCTGTTTATGCGGGGCAACCCGGGGAGCCCGGCTGGAGGGGGGACACCTGGCGAAGGCAGCCCCTCTCCTCGCGGCTCCCTCGTTCGGAGCGCGGGGCGTCTCGCTCCCTGGTCTCAGGTGCGTACCTGTGGAAGCACAGACCCCTCACAGCAGCACCAGTGCGGCGGGAAGAGCGTGCGGCTGCCAACCGCCTCCTCCTTGCTGTTACTCACCCAGCTGTTTCGAGAAGGAGAGAGTATTTCTAATCAGCCATATGGCATGGAGTTTTATTTGCCGTGGTAAGTTAAAATGTACGTTATTGGTCAGCATCTTGCATGCAAATTTTGACACCGCGTTCCAGGAGTACCTGCGGAATAGAGTGGCGGCGAGTCGGGGCTGTGTGATTACCCTGCATCGCAGGCTCGTAACATCGCCGTCCCTGACTGCGCCCGGTATCTCGCTGCGACGGCTGCCCGGGGATATTGCTGTGCGCCTCCTGTAGCCAGAGAAAGATTATGTAAACACGGTGTGCGATCTCGAAAGTGAGTAATGAAGTTGAGTACTTGTTGCAAAAATTAATAAATGGCTGGTTTACACATGATGGAGGAGTCTCCCGCGTGAAAACGGAGTCGCCGGGCGTAGTGATGGATACGCGCACCTCCAGGCACAGGCGACTTGAAGAAATGCATCCTTTTCCCCATCGATATGATCAAAGGGACAATTCTGGTCTGTGGCCTTAACTCCCTACTTGCCTAACGTGAAATCGTCACCAATCTGTCTTTCTCCGCTTGGTTGCCTGTCAGAATCTTAACACTTGCCTCGAAGGAGAGTGCGTCGGAGGCGGGAGACTGCAGTTTCTGGAATGGCCCGTGCTGGCCCGTGCCTCTCCACCTTTTCAGACGCTCTTCCTTCACTCATGTCCATCCAGGACCTGACGGTATTTCCCGGCTTCCTGATGGGACTGTCGCTCTCCTCGTGAGTTTATTTTGAGCCTCAGTTCAAGTGCCACTGTCTCTGAGGAGACTTTGTGTCCGTTCCTGTTTGCATTGCTTCCTCCTGTGGATAGTTATCCCCTTGCCCTTTGTGCCCATACTTCCTTGGTGGTGCTTATGCTGCTGTCACTGTGTGTCTCCTCCCACGAGGGGCACCCATGGAGTCAGACACACCGGGTGCAAATCTCAGTGCCACCAAGGACCAGCTTGTGTGGCCTTGAGCAAGAGACCTTCGGAGCCTCACATGCCCCATCTGTAAAATGTGAGGCACTAGCTTGCCGTCTGTAAGGTGGATTACAGACTGGTTAGGTATGAGATGAGGTAAGAGATCATGCATCTGGCACATAGTAGGTGCTCACTAAATATGTGTTAATGCATGGATGGAGGACGTGGGGCTTCTGCGGAGTCTGTCCGTCTGTAGCCTGGAGAGGAGGAGGAGGGCACGTGGGAAAGAAGGCAGAGGCGGGACAAAGGTGACGTGTGGAAGCGGGCGAGGCGTGACGGGGACAGCAACCCCATCTGGCTGGAGGTGTGTTGGCGACCGGAAGTAGGTGACTCTGGAAGGGGAGGCTAGGGCCAAATGTGGAGGGCCTTGACGCCAGGCCAGGATTTAACGTGGCAGGCACTGGGCTCCTGGGCCACGCGGGTGCGAAACAACCGAGGTTTGCAGCCTGGCTGTGCTGACAGCGTGCGGAGGGTTCCCTGTTGTCACACGCATCCTGGGTCCTCACCGTCTTCCCTCCCTCTGATATCTGCCCCCTTCCCACACCTTTCTGGAGCTCCTGGGTCCCTGGCAGAGGCCTGGCCTGGGCCTAGGGAACTGCTGTCCGCTCCCCCTCTCCCTCCATCAGGGGGTCAGAGTGCCCACGTGCTGCTGAGAGAGGATACCGCCCGAAGCCCCTGAAGTGGTGCGTTATGGCAGTTTGGATTTTCTCTTACTGCTAACATTGATTACTATTAATTAAGGTTGATATTTACAATCAGAAGGAGTACAGGAGCAGATCATTTTTTATTAATCACTATTCTAGAGTCATCATTAGTCATCATTATCAAAATATTGAGACAGTGGCCAGTGGCTGGGTTTTAAAACCAAGTGAGTGAGTGAATTATATAGAGTCAGTGTTTTCTGTCACCTCCCTCTTTCCTGGTTCTCCCTTTTGCCCCCCAACCCCC
Organism: Neofelis nebulosa; assembly: GCF_028018385.1. Classification (NCBI taxonomy): domain Eukaryota; kingdom Metazoa; phylum Chordata; class Mammalia; order Carnivora; family Felidae; genus Neofelis; species Neofelis nebulosa. The sequence continues at coordinate 22,589,507 of NC_080798.1, read as the reverse complement.
CAAACTGAACTCTACCTCCTGCCATTTACCCTCCCCCTCTCCCACCCCTCCCTCTTCCAGCCTCCCTCCCTCCCTCCCTTCCTCCCTTTCTCCCTTCCTTTCTTTTCACCTTAAATGATACCATCTTGAGATGCTGAAGCTTGCTTTTTTCTTTCAATGGTATGGCTTAAGGTGATCTTTCACGATGACTTGAGCTCTGGGTCACGTCTTTGCATGTCTGCGCAGTATGACCATGGGTCGGGCTGGTTTATTTTTATAGCCATTCCCCAACTGGTGGATATTGAAGTTGTTCCCCTCCCCCCTTCTTCCTCTCGTCACCATAGCCAGTGATGCGGGGGGGTGGGGGGGATCCTCTGTGCGTCTCTGGGAGCACATGTGAAAGCCGCTGCTGGGGCAGGTGTGGAGAGGGGGAATTGCGGTAGCGCCCCAGGTTCCCAGCCCTCCTCCCCTTATCCCTGAACCCCACCTGGGTCTCTGGAATGGCCCAGCACTTGGCTGTGCTTACGAGGGGGTTACCCCCCACCCGGAATGCCTTCTCCCTGTCTGGCCATGTTCAAATCCTGCCCACATCTTAATGCTGGAGCTGTCTCTGCTCCTCCAGAGCCTTGAACTGCCTGCTTCCTCTTCAGAAAACTTCCTAAGAACTTGTGACTTTGTAATCAAGTGCTTTTTGTAGTTTTATGCCGAATTTTCAGTCCGTGAGGACACGGAGGAATCTTCCTGGGTCATTATAGACAGCCAGTAAGGGTTTCATGAGCGTGGGGGCCTTCTCCATCTGCTAGGGAAGAGCTTGGGCCCTGGTGTTCTCAGATTCTCACTCCCCGGGGGCAGAGGTGGGAACCAAGGCGTCTTTTGCCTTCTACCTTCTGAGGTAGCCGGTCCTCCTCCTCCTCCCCCCTTTCCAGATGAGCCCCTGCATGTACTCTGTGTGAGCCGTCCAAAGCTGTGTGCTCCATAGTGGTGCTGGTCCTATGTACTCTGGTCATTAGCATCCTGGCATTTGGGATGAGGAAAATAGAATTTAGGGGGTCCTGAGAATAAAGTACCTTTTGGGGGCTATTCTATTGGTTTGACTTTAAATATAAAAAGAAATAGGGATACTGATTCCCTCTATGGCTCCCTACACCCCGTGGCTAGAGACAGGGGACCTGGTGGGAATGGGGAACAGACCACTTGGACCTCTGTTCTCTTGATGGCTCCTTCCACCCCCAGAGAGAAGGGGAGAGTGTCTAAGAGCCTCTAGTGGCTTCCTACAATACTGCCAACTTCTTCATTTGCCTCGTCTGCCTCTTGGGCCTTGGTCCTGTGGTTCTTCTCTCATCCGTTTTTCTCCAGCTATACGGGTCTGCTTGTTCCTCAAAACGCTCCGGTGTGGACCTGCCCCAGGGTCTTTGCACTTCTGTTCTCTTTGCATAAAATGCCACTCTTCTTTGCTCTTCCCTGATCACCCATCCAAAGTCAGAGCTTCACGGCGGCCCACCTATCCCATCTCACTTCTATAGATGATGATCTGGAACAGTCTGTCTTATTTATGTTTTACCAGCATCTTGCGTGCCTCCCCATCAGAAGGTGGGGGTCTCTCTCATCCATGTGGGTAATCCAGTGCCTAGAGCAGTTCGTGATAGGAGCATAGCATAGATTCTTTTATGATGTTCGTGATCCAACAACAAGTATTCACAGAACAAGTGTGTTGAGCGACTCTCCCCAAAGTGATAGGACATACATGCATTTTATAAAACAGCAGCCTCCCAAGGCATGAGAAAAAGATGCTTTGGCTGCCTTTCAAATGCATCTCCCTTTAGTAGAATTTTTCTCCTTTACGACTTGAAGGAAGCAGGGTTTTCCACCAGTGGTTGGTTCCTGATACTTTTTCGACAACCAGGTACTTTGTTTGGAGTGCCGGGTCCTGGGGCTCTCCGAGCTAGCGGCCAGGTCTTTCGTCCCCGGAAATGGGGATCTGCTTTCTTGCTTTGCCCAGCACAAGGACGGCCAGGCTGGGACACTAGCTGCAAACTCTTGAGTTTAGCTGATGAATCTAAGGACTTAAGTGAAGCAAACTCTTGAGTTTAGCTGATGAATCTAAGGACTTAAGTGAAGTGGAAATCTCTCCCTCCTCCTCCATGGTAGTTATCACCGTCTGGAATAAAAGGAAAAGATGATTCTTTCCCTTCGTCTCAGGGGATCCTCTGTTGTTATAAAACACTTAGGTCAGGGGATAGAGTTTCCTTACTCCGTAGAAATAAAAATCTGTGTACTTCTTCTAGCACTGAAGAAAACCAGCGACCCTTTATTATTATTTTCTACAGCACCGTGCAGCTTCCCAGTGTGTGTCTTCTTTGCGCCCCTCATCCAGACCTTGGCACCCTCAGAGGGGCTAAAGGGCAGAGGTCAGCATGTGGGGGTCAGGGTGCTGATTGATTGTGTCCAAAAACTCTGTGTGGGTAATCCTTGGGTGGTTTTTTTTTTTTTCCCCCAAGAGAAAGTATTATGCTTGACCCTGAGAATCAAATGTTAAGAAATATATGCTATGAAGTCATTTTGGCTGCTTTCATCTAAACTTCCTGTGTTCTCTCGGGCAGAGGTTTCAAGGGTGGAAGGGTCTTACAGTCCACCGGGGCCCGCCTCTGCTCGCATACCCCTGGGCTGGCCACCCCCCGCCCCTCCAGGGGGCTGCCCTGTCTGGTGAGCTCCCATTTAGAAAGTGCTTTGAATACAGAAGCCCGACTGCTGTCCTCAGGGCTCAGAGTGGGCAGGCTTGTTCTGGATCTGCAATGTGCACAGACTCGGCAGGAGCCTGGAGTCTCGGTTTCCTCACATGGACACTGGGGAGCAAAGCACCTACCTCCCATGACTATTGTGAGAAACGGCTGTTCTCCTATAAAGCAGAGAATGTGGCACAGAATAGCGCTCGGTAAACGTTCTCTTTCCCTCACCCCCCTGCCCCCCACTCTCCCTCCCACCCCCGCCCAGCCCCCTTTTATCGCCCTGAACTCTGCTCTCAAAGTAGGGGCACATGGTCCTGGCTTCCCTGAGGCCCTCACTAGCCCAGGGCCAGGGAACAAAAGTCGTGTCGCTTTGAGGCTTGTCTCATTGCCTTCTGATCCCACGTGGGTAATCACATGGCCTGTGGGCATGGCCTGCTCCAAGATGGCTCCTCTTCTGTCTGGTCCTGGGTGTCAAGAGTATTTGCTTGTCTGGGGGCCACTGCTTCTTTGCTTCCCTCTGGGGGAGCTTACCACTGACTGACCCCAAAGTTCTTTCTCAGGGGCCAGGGCGCAACCCTGCCCTTTCCACCGCCCTTTATTTCTGCTCTGGGCTTTCGGACCCTATTATTATTTAGGATAATAGTGGTTGCTGTTACAGATGTACCCTAAAATTGTAGTGTCACCGCTCGGAAGCATGCTTCTTTTCCTCTGTCACAGAAAATTCAGTGTAGGACGTGAGGCGCTTTTAGTTAGGGACCAGGCCAGTGGACTCTCCATCATTTTCAAAATGTATTTCCCAAGGTCAGGGAGGGCATTGGAATCAGATGTCAGGAAAGGGAGAATGAGGAGGACAGCAGGGAACTTATGGATAGACCTGCAAATGGGGTGCTTCGCTTTGTGCAAGTCTCGTTGGCCAGGACTAGTCATGTGGCCCCAGTTAGATACAGGTGAGCCTGGGACTCTGCTTCCGGCAACCACTCCATGCCACAGAAGGAAACGCGGGTCGTTGGTTGGCAGCTGTCTGCTCTATAGACTGGCTATGGAAAAGACCAACAACTTCCTGATTCTCTGACGTGGTGTCATTGCCCCTCACAACAGACCTCGACTTCCTTCGTCTGTGTCTTTTTTGCACTGAATTGAACTCTTTAAGAGGGCAGGGTTTTTTTTTGTTGTTGTTGTTTTTGTTTTTGTTTTTGTTTTGTTTGCTGTCTTTAATAATATTTTGATTCCCTTAGCCTTTGCTAAAGATAAGATCATTGCAAGTCCTAGCCACTTATGTCTGACTCTCTAGTGACATAGGGCACTATGTTCCTTTCTTTTCTCCTATTTTCATCTAGATCATCGATCAATTCCTTGGCTTACTTGACAAATAGATATGCGTATGTGCATGTGTAAATATATGTGTATGTTTACATGCATGTGTATGCATGTGTGTAAATGCATGCATATGTGTGTGAATGCTCTTGCATGTGTGTGTGTACACGTACACGCACACACACACACACACATACACACACATATATATATGTGCATGTATTTGTTGGAGACACCCAATGTTCTTTTCAAATCTATCTTTAGCAATCACACTGGCTTCTCGGGGTACTGTCTTCTCCCTCACTGGGATCTTCTGGCTTCACAGACAGCATAGCATCTTTAAGAGCATCTTCACTTTGCTTGGCTAGCCTCTCATGCCCAGGAATCCTGTCTCTCTTTACTTCAAGCATTTTGAACCTTGGCATCCAAAAATTTCGGATGCACATCAATTAATGATGAATTACAAACATTTATTGACTTTTTGACAAATGCCAGGCAGTACTTGCTAAATGGATTTCAACTTCCTAAAAACTTTAGGAGAGAGGTACGGATTTTATCCTCTAAGGATAAATGGGGATCTGAGATTCAGAGATGTTAAGTAACTTTCCTGGTGTCACACAGTAAGTTCTGGGGCCTGATTGCAAATCCCTGTCTGTCTTACTCCACCTATGTGCTCTTGACCCCATCTCCTTGCCTCTGTCCTGTCCAGCCTATCCCACCCAGGGAATTCTAAGACCTGTCCAGCCTATCCCACCCAGGGAACTCTAAGACCACACAGTTGTAGTTGTCTAAGATTCTAGTGTTTTCTGTCTTGACTAGCTTGTCACTAGTTAGAATTAAATCTAGAGTTAAAAAAAAAAATCCCTTCTTGTCTCTGGTCTGGAAAGTGAAGTTATCATCAAGAGAGGTCAAGACCTCGTCACATGAATGAAGACAGCAGTAGTAATCATAAGGGCCGATGGCTGGCTTTTTAGTTAGCTGATAGGCCTAATGGATGGTCAGACAGTGAAGGGCTCTAGCAGTCTGGTACCCAGACTCTTGACTGGTGGAACTGGGCTTTTGTCTCCAGAGCACGCCATTGATCTCTCCCATCTGTCTGGGTGGCCTTTAGCAAGCCCACAATAACGTTTCTGTGCCTCCCTCCTTGCGCTCATCGTTGCCCAATTCTGTATGCTTTGCCCTCGGGCATACAGGAGCTCATGATGTGAGGGTCTTATCTACAGACTACTCCTTCGCCTTCTGTACTGGTCCATTCCTTTAGGATAGAGAAGTCCTGGCCATTGGGGTGGCCCACCTTCTACTTCTTGTCTCTCCAGATTTTAGCCCTGCCCTAACCATGGGGTTTTAGTTTGTGTTCTGTGCTCTGCCCAGCTCTTGTAAACCAGTGACCTCGTTGACAGTCCCCTCCCTTGCATGCATCTCCAGGTGCCCCCATACTCCCTTCTCTGTGTTGTCTCTTCTGTGCTCTGGGGTCACCAGGATGCCAGGTCATGGAGCAGGCTGGCTTCCCTGGGTGAGGTCAGCTGGCCTCTGGAATGACATGGGCCTGCACACGCCCACTCTGTAAATGTGTCAGAAGCCCACTTGGGACCTGCTTCAGCATCTCCAGGCAGGGCCATATTTCCCCATACTTCCCACGGCAACTTTCACTCAGTGGGTCCCAACCCCCTGACCCGTAGATGGGTCCCTCCTCCCGTGTTCCCTGGCTATGCCTGAGAACAGATCACCACACCACCTGATAGCTGACCAGAAGCCCAGGAGGCAGCCCGTGGCTCCCTCCCAAACTCCCATGGGGACCTTTCTTTCTGCCTCTTAATGAACTCTTGGACGAATCCCATGGTTCCCACAGCAAGCGCCTATGTCACAGTCCCGTAGGACTCCCTCTTAAACACAGCCTGCGTCCCTGGAGCCTCCTCTTATTCAAACCAGCGTTCTGCAAACCCCCAGGAATCTGAGCATGCCACTTTCCAGCCAGTGGTTTCCCATGGCCCTCCACAAAAAAGACCACAGTCTGACTAGACCCCTTTGGGATCCCGTACTTGTCTGTCGCTACCACTGCTTCCCTTTGTCCCCACACTCGAGGTTACGATGGGGCTGACTTCTGCCATCTCCCAGCACCGTATTCATTCATGCCTCGGGGTCTTGGCACGTTCCACTCCCTCTACTTGGAATCTGATTGCCCTATGTCTGCCTGGCTAACCCTGCCTCCCTTTGAAGACTCCTCAGGAAGCCGCCATCACTTGGGGTCAGGGGGGATGCCCGGGGCACTCTCTGTGGTGCCCAACCTGTCCATCCACCAGTGCAGAGGCCAGATCACAGTTGTTTTTCACTCCCCCCAACCTCCTATCACCCCCAGGAAACACTCCATACACTCCATACTCTCATTCTGCTGAATGAATGAATGTTCCAGAAATCCAAATCCGGCCGTATAGTGCTCTTTTCACTTCTTTAATATATCTAGTAACTGTTTTTCCTTGTTCTTTTTCTTTCCCTGGGATAACAGTGATTTGCTCCTGCACTTCTCTCTCATTACATGGATTCCTGCAAGCTTCTAGCTATTTTCTTTTTTTGTAGCAGCTTTATTGAGATATAACTCACAAACCATACAATTCACCCATGCAAAGTGTGTAAGTCAGTGATTTTCATTATGTTCACAGAATTGTGAACCCTCCCCACAATCAATTTTAGAACATTTTCATCGCCTCAGAAAGAAGCCCTATACCCTTTCACGATTAGCTCAAATCCCCTGGTCACTCCCAGCCCTAGGAAACCACTAATCTCTTTTCTGTCCCTATAGATTTGTCTATTCCAGATGTCCTCTAGCCTTCTAAAAGCTCACCTCTGTGCAAGACACATGCACTCCTTGCTTGGTTCTCTTGAGCTAATAGTGGACTTTTATTTCCCCTTCCTTCCCTCCCTCCCTCCCTTCTTTCTTTCCTTCTTTCCTTCCTTCCTCGCTCCCTCCCTCTTTCATTCCTTCCTTCCCTCTCTCTCCCTCCCTCATTCCTTCCTTCCCTCTCTCCCTCCCCCCTCCTTTCCTCCTTTCCTTCTCCTTCCTTCCTTCCTTCCTTCCTTCCTTCCTTCCTTCCTTCCACCTGTCTTCTCTTGATCCCTTTAGCAAAGACTCAAACTCAGTGTAATGGCTCTTAATTTTTCTGGGACTCAGGAAAGGGGGGGCATATCTCTTCTTTGTTATAAGGATTAATTACTTTGTTTGTAAAGTGCTATAAGGTTTGTAGAGTGTAAAATCAAACCATTGTTGGTTTTTGTTTGGTTGTTCCAAATTAATGTCACTTTCTCAGGTTTTTTTCTTAATTTGGTCTACCTCATTAGCAAAATCAAATTTCAGAGGAAGATGTTACAAGCCTGCTTTTATCATACTGCCAGCCTGGAGAACCCATAGCAGGAGAGAAGATGGGCTCAGAGGCAGAGACTGGCGAGGATGCAGCCCGAGCCCAGGGCCCAGTAAAGGAGTGCTCTCGTTTTGTAGTGGCTTGCATCACGCTTACCGGGAAGGGGAGAGGGGCCCTCAGTCTACATGTGGCGTATGTGTTTTCTGTAATCACTTATCTGGTTTTGGTCTACTTGGTCCTGTTGCTCCACAAATATTTCCTTGGCTCAGCTAAAGGGCAAGTGCCAATAATTCGCCTCAGAGGCACTGAAACTGTTAAATACAAGGAACACAGATGAGCCGCTCTAGTATTAAAAAATTGCAACCTTGAATCAAGAATCCAGTGACCATTTGTGGTCTCTTGAATTTTCACAAATATCAAAAACTAAATCTGCCGACTGCCGAGGAGACAGAGAACCAGGACTCGCAATAATGCTGGTGGCATTCTAAATGGCTGACGTCCCCACAGAAGACAATTTGTCAATACCTATCAAGAGTAATAACACGTTAGACTCGTTGACCCAGTAATTCTACTTCTGAGGATCTATTTTAAGGAATTTATCCAAAGTGTGAAAAAAGCTATATGCGCAAAATGTTCATTATAGCATCATGTAAGATGTCAAAAATTAAGACGGGAATTGAGCTAAATGTATGGCATTGGGTTTTCCATGGAACCAGGTCTCCTTGATGGACAGTTGCGTAGTCAATTAAAATGATGGTTTTTCAGGACTGTGCACAAGAACAAAAGAAAGAAACACAACCGAAAGTGGACCGTGAGCACGGCCACGGGAAAAGACGGGTACAGAAGAGCAGGGAAGGAGGCACGCTAAAATAACTACGGCACGCGTGACGTTCTGGGGCCTTCTTCCTTTGTCTTTCCTGTATTTTCTGTCGTGTAGCATTGCTTCCATAATGATAAAAAATGAATTAGAAAAATCAACCCCCTGGCGCATCTTAGGAAGGTCAAACTTACTGTTTTGTTCTTACGAAACCTGAAGTAAGAAGCAAGGACACAGTGGTAGTAAACCAGCCTACTGATCATATTCCCTGGATTTCCAGAGAAGATGACAATTTTCCCCATTCCCTGAAACAAATCTTGACTAACTCCGATAGTTGAGCAATTAGAACTTTGGCATACAATCTTTCTTCTTCAACTCCTATAATTAGTGGTCTCCAATTATATGAATCAATTTCAATTTCTATAAATCAGATGATTTAGAGAGAAGGCTGTTCAATTTCCTTTTCAACTGTATGGTTTCAGCAGCAATAAAACTCTCAGCTTAAAATATCAGGATGCAACTTGCTCCAGAAATATTACGCAGAGCAGTTAGGGCTTCTGCCGGGAGCCAGGGTGTCTCACAGGTAGCCGTTTCTCGTGGCTTCGCTTCTCGGTCTGCCACTGAATCTGATCCGAGACTGACATCTGCTTATAGATTCCTTCCCAGCCTGGGTGACTGTCAGAGTACCTGCCTGGTCTTCTAACACACAGGCCCGGCTTGGACCCAGATGGATCTATCTATGTAATGCTAGTCAGCGTGTCTCCTTTGTCCTTTAATCCCGCACTCGACAACCTTACTGGCCTGTGAAGGTGGCCCGCTATCCCGGCGTGTATTGGAGGGGCGGCGGGACTCCCCTAAGCCTGGCTTCGAGAAGTGCTCAATACATCCAGCTGTTTCTGTAGGGCTCTTCCTGAATTAATTCCTGATGTTGTCACTGGCATTTGGAGATGTGTTTTCTTCTCCCTGCGTCCATTACTGATGAGATGTGATCTCTTTCATTCCACCAGGAGCAGGTCTTCGTATTCATTTTAAAAATTTTGAAAAGGAAAAACTGATAGCTACTTTTTAAAAATCTGAGCGTCTCGACAGATTCTTCCCAGGGTTGAATCACACAGACACGTTCCTGTGGCATTCACTCTGCCCCCCTCTCTGAAAGCAAGAAGGCAGGGTGGGGTAGAGGGCAGCTCGAGGGGTGTGATGCTGGAACCAGAGCTGAGGGCCACTCTGGGCTGCACATAGACGGACAGCCACCCCCACTCGCTGCTCCCCTTGGAAGAGATAAGTGGCCAGGGCTGGTGTTGGCTGCTAATGCGGTTTTTAGCAAGATGTCTCCTTTTTGTCGGAGATTGGCTTATGCTTTTATAGTACTCTTAAATTCAGCTTATGTTGAATTATTGTTGTTCTTCGTTTTATACATTACTTCCAGTTCCCACAGCATTAGAGCCTCATTAAGTGCTGGGGCTGCTAACTGAGGTTTCTTGACAGATAGATCAGGGAAAATCAGGACGTGGCCCAGGGGCCACAGCGGCCGTCTCAGAATGCTGGTGCAGAGAACCTCAAACCCACACTTCAAGTTCTTGTTCGGGACCTCGGGCTCTTGAGAGCTGGGGCAGCAAGACCGTCTTCTAAACCTTAAAGAGGACGAGGCCCTCGTCTCTTGGAATAATGCTCAGTTAGACAGGGATGTTAAAGCAAAACACAGAAAGATGATGGAATGAAGTCATGGAATATGATGCTCAAGAACAATAACTTCAAACCATTCTTGGAATATTATTATTTTTTAATGTTTATTTATTTATTTTGAGAGGGAGAGAGAAAGAGAGAGAGCGAGCGAGCGAGCATGGGCAGGGAAGGGGCAGAGAGAGACACACACACAGAATCCCAAGCAGGCTCTGTGCTGTCAGCGCCTATCCCGACGCGGGGCTCAAACTCATGAACCCTGAGATCATAACCTGAGCCCAAACCAAGACTCGGACGCTTAACTGACTGAGCCACCCAGGCGCCCCTCAGAATATTATTTTTAAGTGACAGAATGGGATGAGAAACTAAACACAATCACCATTTTGTTTCTGCTTGAATACGGACGTGTTAATCACAGTTAAGTGCATATGCCTGACTTGAAGAGTCATAGTGAGGGGGTAGAATTAAAAATGGCTTTCAGTTTCTTTTGTTTATACCTTTCTCCATTTTCCAAATCTCCTACAAGTATGGAACACTTTTATAAATAAAACGTGGAAGGTTATTTAAGAGGCTAAAGAAGGAAAAGTAAAATCCAAATGGCCCGAGGGTACTTGATGACATATATTTGCTGCCTCCTGTTCCGCAGGCTTTGCGACAAAGCCAACAGGCGCTGAAAACCAGCCGCCTATACCGAGAGCTTCTTATGCACCTCACGTGTATTTGAAGTGAGTTTGAAGGTTTACAAGGCTCTCCATTGGCTCTAGTGTGTGGGAACCAGCAAGGACAATGCTGGGTTTTGGAGGATAAAAGCCATTGCTGACTTTTTCCTTTTTTTTTAACCAAGTTGACCACTCCTTAGACTAGCACATAGTTTTGCTGCTGAGTAAACACAATCTTCCTTCCCATCCGTTTTTGATAACCTTTAGAATGTGGGGACCACTCCTGTGACTAGGGAGACAATCCAGTTGGGGCAGAAGACTCGTAAGTATTCAAAATTAGCATTTTACTATTTGTAGACCCTTTCCTTCTCTGGGAGGGAGTTCTCGATGTATCATGTTTAGATCTCCATTTTACAGATGAGAAAATGGTGGTCACATCCTTTTGTTGGTCATGGCAGAAACAGAAACCCGACTTCTGGTTTCAAATTGCTCTTCCGTGGGCTCTTTATGGGGTCACCATGGATTTCCCCTTTCCGTGTAGATAACGTTACTCACTTAAAGAAACTTCTGCACTGGCCAGTGACGGGCATTTTCTCCCTTCTCCCACGTACTCTTCCTGGAAGCAAAAATAAGGCACCATTGTTATCCAAAGGCCACTTTCTCCTAAGTATGTCCTTAGGCTCCCCAGGTTGATGGTGTCTTTTGCTGGAGTATAGTACTGGGAAATGTCAAGTATTCCAGATTGCCCACGGAAGAGTTTTTTATTTTGGTATAAGAAAAAAAAAAAAAATAAAGCTTTTACATTTTAAAGTGAAAAATTTGGATTTGGAAGAAAAAAATGTAGAAGTTGGTAATAATGAAGACTTTGTTTGCTAGGCGCCCCAGCGTGGTGACTAATAGGCCAGCTGCTTATCGGGCAGAGCCCTGGCTGGGGGTGTCAGCAGGGAGCAGGAGTGAGGGGGCACTGGAGACACAGGGGTCTGGGTGGGAGGCTGGGGTGTGGGGGGGGCAGGGTAAATATGGAAGGTCCAGTCAGAAGAGCACTGAACTATTTAAGCGTCTACCAGGGCGTTCCAGAGAGCCTCAGTTGATGTGGGGGACAGCCATGATGCCTGCCTTCTTGAGAATAAATGGTCAGTTGTGTCCTGACTCAAGGGGCAGGGTGTTTTGTATAATTACCACTCCATGATAATTTTCCTCCCCATAAACCCCTTTAAAATGGCATCCAAGAGAAGCACCATTCTGAAAGAACAGCACTCTGGGGGTATTGTTCCTTCAGTGGTAACCAGGTAAGCAAAATAAGCCGGAGACTTTCCATCTCCTGGTTAGGGAATTTTTCCGGGTTAAGATTGTTCTTCCAAGTTTGCCTTCCTGGGGCCTCTGAGCTTTGCTGCAAATGACACCACAGTGTTTGTTGGGGGCGGGGGCTCCAGAGTCCCTCTCTTTATCAGGTCGATACACGTACCTGGTAATACAATGCCAATCCATAACTAAAAATAGCTCCCTTCTGTTGTGAGCTCCCCAAACAAAGGGAAGGGACGCACAGATCAAACCCACTTCATCCGTGTCTTCTGCCTTGTGCTTCCCCGATCAAACCCTATGGTTTCCCTCTCAAATGGCTTTTTCATCTAAAAAGGGGGCTGGGGAGGGGTGGGACTGAAACAGAGTAATGTTGAGGCCCATGCACTAAGAAAAATTCTTTGGAAATAAGAGGTGCTAGAAAGCACAAGGTCACCATCCCGTGTCCCCAGATCGCCTGGAATAGGCATGCACGACTTAGGTCAAAGGGCGTGGACTCCTCTCCCGGGGTCTGTTGGGGGAGCCCAGCATTTTTTTTTTTTTTCCAAATGAGTGCTCTTCAAAAATATATAAGACGTTATTCTTTACCAAATCCCATTAGCCATAGCTCAACTTTATATTCCTTGATCAGTCTTGTGTTTTCCTTCTGACTTTTGCTACAGTTTATTGCCCTGGATTAAGCACCAGAACACAAGATTTTATTTCCCTTTGTCTAAGGGTACCTTCCCTTGCCTTCTTGCTAACTGGCTATATGTACACAGGGGGTGGGCACAGAGTCTTGGTTGTATTTTGGGCGAGGATGGGGGTGGGAAGGTTGGATCATGGAGGGGCACAGAATATTAATTAGACAGAAAGTGCTCTCTGTGCCTTATCTGCATAAAGAAAGATAAAGCCCATGTAAATAATATGTGTGTTCCCCATAATGAATGTCCCCTTTCTCTCCATTTCTGCATAGTATTAGAAATTGCGTTTTTATTATATGAGACATTGGACGCATGCCAACAAGTTTTTCTTTTAACTTGATATTTTGGGCTCTGATCTTTGTTAGAACTACAATGGCATGTATCTCGTACAGTCAGAGGTCATTTCTATAGCTCCTTCCCCTTCCCATCATTTCTGGGGAATGTTTGTTTTCAAAACAAAGAATTGGGTTAAAGCTTAGGTATCATATATCAGAACATATTTCAAGCCGAAATTAAGAACACTCAAACCTTCCTTTTAAAGGTCAGATATTATTTATTATTATTATAAAAATGATCTGTGATTTATGAATTTAACTTCTCGTAAACCTTCTTTGTAACAGAATATGCAGTCAGAGGCTTAACATTACATTGTTTTCTTTTGACAACGTATCCACGAGACCACTGCAGCTGTTCCTTTACTCACAATAGCAGATTAATTAACACAATCATATGCTGTTGGCTCTTACTCAATGAGTGGGTCTGCAGCGGGATAGATAGGTAAATCCTTTAAATGCGGTGCAGATAAAGCATATACTATGGTAGTTTCATAACTAGCCAGTTTTGCTTCTGACTAGCCAGCCCTATCGGGACGGGTTCATGGACCACAGACGCCATGAGCTTGAATTTCAAAGTCAGCCACACCTATTTCAGCGCCATAACGCCCAACATTTGCAAGACGTAAATATGTAAAAGCAGAAGACCTCTCAGAAATCAGCGGCTTTGGTTAAAATAGCAGTCAGCCTGCCGCCAGCATTTTGAGTCTGCAGTATTTTTTTAAAGTTCAATCATTGCTTTCCTTAAATATCTTCCTTGCTATTACTCACTTTTTTTCCTTTTCTTTCTTTCTTTCTTTCTTTCTTTCTTTCTTTCTTTCTTTCTTTCTTTTTGTTTGCCCATCCCTCAGCACAAATAGTTCTGGGCAGCTGTCATGACTTTGGTTTTTAAGTACTAAAAGATTTTTTTTTCGTCAGCATGTGTACTAATGAAAACGTGGGTAACTAAACCTTCCCTCCCTGCCCAGTCACCAGCCGTGAGTATTTATTGGCAACTTTAGCTGACATTTTAGTGAACGTCAAACCTTTGTTAGAGAAAATGTAAGGCTTTGCTTTAGAAACAGGCATACCCATGTTAAGAACGAGGTAACCAGGCAGTGGGCTTAATAGAATTTCCTTCAGACTTTTTTTTCTAATGTCCATTACATATGCAACACTAATTTACTTTTTGTTGTTTTACTTAGCACAGAAATTGAAAATGTGACAAGCTTTGCTGGATTAAAAGGCTCATTTTATAGACACATAGACCAAGAGAAAGAAGAAAAACAAATCCATAATTTGGAACCTTTTAGAGCATCCAGGTGGTAGAAATTCAAGCTCTCACATCACTCACTGTGTTTGTGGTAGGACTGAGAGTTCTTTGAAGCCATCCCCGTCCTTCAGAGACACACCAGAGGTTGGCCGTGTTTGGAAGTCTCGAGAAGGCAACATGTGATCATGCTGAGGTCTCTTAAATTCTGTGCTGTGGATGTTCCCCCGCACCAGGTCCTGGCTCAGACGTCCCTCTAGGCTCCATGAAATTCTGAATGCCGCGCATCAGGCAGATATGATGTGTTAAGCATCTCAAGTTTAGGAGGGGCTCAGGTTTTCTGTGATTCTCCTCATACCTGGGGAGCTTGCAACTCTTCCCAGAGCCCTGGAGGGAATGGTCACCTCACAGGAGGATCAGGCATCTGAGCTGCTCTGCCTTTCTCCTCATTATTCTTTCCTCTACTTAGCCTCTTTTTCCCCCCTAAAATCAAAAACTCTTCTTCAACAAAGGTCCAGAACATGTGAATAGTTAGTTGTACCTAGAAACATTATTTAGAAAAATCGGGATATTTGATTCTGAATTGAGAACAGAATTGGCCTGGGAATCCACACAGAGGGCCGGCAGGGACACAGGGGTGACTGGTAGACCCCTGGGAGGAGCGGTTACGACTGGACCACTCAAGCTAAAGGCTGGGGTCCCAGCACATGCACAGTCTGCGCCAGGGACAGCTGTCGTCCCCAGGAGCACTGGACACCTTGCAGAGTCACAGTCGTCTTTCTCAGCCTTGGAAATTCACGTAGCCCTTTCTCTCTTTCTGCTTGGATTTCGAAGCCTCTTGGGTAAGGCGGAGGTGAATCTGCTGTCTGGGAAGTGTGACAGTTGACCTTGTGACTTTAAGGTACAAGTAGTGATGATGCTTCTGACCAGTCCCACATACCTTTGGAGCTCAGCGTCTAGGAATGCAGAGGCTCCATCTGTCTCTTGGTCTAACGCATGGCATAAAAGTGGGATATGTGGCACAGCCCAAAGTAAATTCCAGAGCCTCTCTTTCTCACCTTTATTTTTCATTTTTTCTAGTTTTTTAAAATGTTTATTTATTTTTGAGAGAGAGAGAACACAAGTGGGGAAGGGGCAGAGAGAGAGGGAGTGAGACAGTCCCAAGCAGGCTTCAGGCTGTCAGCGCAGAGCCCAACGTGGGGCTTGATCTCACAAACTGTGACATCTTGACCCGAGCCAAAATTAAGAGTCGGATGCTTAACCAGCTAAGCCACCAGGTACCCCTCAGTTTTTTTCTAGTTTTATTGAAAAATAGTTGACATACATCACCATAAGTTGAAGATGTGCAGCATTTACACATATTGTGAAGTGATCCCAATAGGCTCAGCTAACGTCCATCTTCTCATGTAGAGGCAATAAAAAGAAAAGAAAGAAAAAAGGAAAAATAAATTCACCTGGTGAGGGGCACTCTTAGGATGTACTCGCTTACTAACCTTCCTTTACATCACACGGCAGTGCTAAGTGCATCCCAAGTACTCACCTGTCTCCTAACTGGAAGCTTGTACCTTTTGACCACTTTCCTTCAATTCCCCCCTTCTGCCACCCTTCACCTGTGGTAACTACAAGTCTAATCTCCTTTTCTGGGAGTCTCTTTTTGTTTTTGTTTTAGATTCCACATGTAAGTGAGATCGTATAGTGTTTGCCTTTCTCTGTCTGACTTATCTTACTTAGCCTATATAATGCCCTCAAGGTCTATCCGTGTTTTCACAGATGGCGGGACTTCCTCTTTTTTATGACTGAATAATATTCCATTATGTATATATATTGTATCTTTTTTATCCATCCTTTTATCCATCCACTGATGGACAAGTTAGGTTGTTTCCATGTATTAGCTGTTTGTAAATAGTGCTGCTATGCACGTGGGGAATACAGATATCTTTTTGAGTCAGTATTTTCATTTCATTTGGATATATCCCCAGAAGTGGGATTGCTGGATGATATGATAGTTTTATTTGTATTCTTTGAGGATCCTCTATACTGTTTTCCACAGTGACTGTGACAGTGTCCATTCCCAACAGTGCACAGGGTCCCTTTTCTCCACATCTTTGCCAGTATTTGTTATCTCTTGTCTTCATGATAATGGCCATCCTCACAGGTGTGTGGTGATATCGGGGTTTTTGGCATTTCCTTGATGATTAGGGATTTGAGCACCTTTTTGTGTACCTATAGGCCTTTTGTATGTCTTCTTTGGAAAAATGTGTATTCAGGTTTTTTGCTCACTTTTAAATTAGGTGATTTGGTGTTTTGCTATTGGATTGTAGGAGTTCTTTATATATTTTAGATACTAACCCCTTATCAGATATATAGGTTTGTAAATATTTTTTCCCGTAAATAGGAAGTAGGTTGTCCTTTTACTTTGTTGATGGCTTCTTGTGCTGTGCAGAAGCTTTATAGTTTACATAGCCCCACTGGTTTATTTGTGATTTTGTTGTTTATGCTTTAGGTGTCCTCTACAGAAAATCATCACCAAGACCATTGGCAAGCAGCTTTATTGCTGTGTTTTCTTCTAGGACTTTCCTGGTTTCAGGTCTCACATTTAAGTCTTTAATCCATTTTGAGTTAATTTTTGTGTGTGGCATAAGATATGGGTCCAGTTTCATTCTTTTACATATGATTATCCAGTTACCCCAGCCCCATTTATTGAACAGGCTGTCTTTTGTCCATTGAGTATTCTTGGCTCCCTCGTCAGATATTAGTTGACTATATATGCTTGGCTTTATTTCTGGGCTCTACAGGCCCTTTTTTTTTTTTTTTTTTTTCAACGTTTTTTTATTTATTTTTGGGACAGAGAGAGACAGAGCATGAACGGGGGAGGGGCAGAGAGAGAGGGAGACACAGAATCGGAAACAGGCTCCAGGCTCCGAGCCATCGGCCCAGAGCCCGACGCGGGGCTCGAACTCACGGGCCACGAGATCGTGACCTGGCTGAAGTCGGACGCTTAACCGACTGCGCCACCCAGGCGCCCCATCTACAGGCCCTTTTGAGAGTCTTCTTTAAGGGCTCAAAGATGCCTCTATGTACCACTAACCACACGGGCATGGATTTAGCGGATGTTTCCTGTGATTACACATCGTGGCCAAAAACTGTTCAGCAGGTGACTGTGAGCTAGGCCAAGAGCCAGAAGACTTTGGTCCTTGCCCAGCTATGTTTTGTAGCATTGAGGCACTGAGTAAGTCTTGTAAACTCTTTCTACTTCCTGTATTATATTACTTAATTGGGCTCACTATGTGCATGTTTCTTCATGGAAAGACACGAGAAAATAAGACCTCGGCTATGAAATGTAGGTAATGCTGCGTGAGATGCCAAGTGAAGACATCCTGGCAGTTCAGAGAAGGTGATAGGCTCTGGGGGTTGGCGGGGGTGGGGGTGGGGAGGAAGTTCTGTTTGCTTGCTCTGCCCCCCATGCCGGCAGTGGTATCTGCTACTTAGCATTCAATAAACATGTGTTGGGCAAATGAATAAACAGATCCTGTGCTGTACGAGACAAAGAGAGTGCAAGGAGGGTTCTGGAAGGAAACTGAGCTCATCTCTGAACAAGCAAGTAGGCATACTGGTGTATCCAGTGGAGAGAAAGGCAACTGTCTATAGAATTATAGAATATTGGGTGGGGAGATATAATATGTAAATATATTATTTCACTGGCAGGACAGAAAGGACCTGCCCAAGGTTGCACATTCACAGTGGAACTTGGGACTGGTTTCCTGACTCAGTCTCAGCCTAGGGGGCTCTTCATAGGTATTTCTGATTGAAGAAAATCCTCCGGGCTCCAAAGGCTCATCAGGCTGGGATTCACAGTGTGAACAGGTCGTGGAGTGACCCAGTGTGCTGTGTCACGGAGCGGCAGGAAGGATATGTGCTCACGGAAGCAAGATGTGAAGCCAAAGAAGTTACAGCAAGAGACTGTAGTCGAGGTAGTGCAGGGAGGCCAGCCTGTTGAGATGATGGTTTCAGCAGTGGGTAGCGTGCTTTGCCTTTGTCAGAACAGTCGAGGGAATCAAGATATACAGTTGCAGAAATAATTTTCAGTCCCCTGACTGTACTGACAATACTTTGCATAAAGATGCACGATGCAGGGACTGGCACATAGTTGGGATCCAACAAATATTTGTTGGATGAACTTACTGAAGGAAGGAATGTGCACTCTCACAAGGCTTCTGGAGGACCTAGTGTCCAGGTGTAAGGGGAACCTGAACCTTGGGTTGCTCTTCCTGCTCTTGGCCTTGGCCCTTTCCCCATGCCCTGAACTCACGCAAAGGGGACTGGCTTATTTTGGAAATACTTTAGTCCATTTATACCCTCCATTTCCTTTCTGTGGAATGTCTTCTGCCCTCTTAACTTGTCAAACTTCTACTTATCTTTGAAGGCTCAGCCGGATGGCCACCTCTTCCAGGAAGCTCTCCTGCATTGACCTATCTTGCACCAGCCTACATGATCACTCCTGGGAATGCCATGGGCCTTCACAAACATCTTTTTAAGGCTCTTAGTGTTTCCTCCATGAGGAGGAGAGAGGAGGCAGCTAATGATCCATATACTCGTCCTATTCCACAGCAGTGGTCTGGGCAGTGAGCTGTGGGTTGATTAACACCAGCATGGGGAGCTGCATAGAATGGGTGTGAGTGAAAATCCGTTGTTTGAATGAACAAATCCCTCATTTCATTGCTCTTGGAACTGCAGATGGGGGAAGGAAGGAGAGGCAGTTAGTGGGTAGGAAGTGACATTTGGGAGGCCAAATGTAAAGATGGGGGGCTCAGAGGGCACAGTTCTGGGCCTTTTGAATGCCCTTGATGCTCAAGGTCACTGTGGATACATGTGACAGTGACTGTCTGAGGCTGGCCCAGAGCAGGGGCTTTCCTTGAGGTGAGCTGGGTCTCCATGGGGGCAGGGGCAGTCTTGTGTTCTGTGATGCTGGTGTAGCCTCCTTCTGTGTAGGGCTGAGAGTGAGTGGGTTCTACCCCAAAGTGCGTGCCCTCTGGGGGAGCTTGGCTCAGAGGTTTGAACGTCCTTTCCAAGGTAGAGGATTAGTGGTCAAATCGGTAGACATTGTGGTAATCCTCCCCCTCCCCCTTCCTCTCCTTAAATGCCAGAGAAACAGCATCTGCAGGTGCTGACACACACATGGAGAGACACTGGCAGCCACAATGCCCATCCGTTGTGGGTGTGCCCCCGGGTGTGTGTATTTAAGAGGCACGGTGAATGGCTTGAGTCATCGATGATGCTCTTGAATGGCAAATTGGTCAGAGTTCCACAATGGTAATGATCACTCTGCTCGTGACCTTTCTAGTGCATTTACATTTTATCACAACATGCATAAGCCACCCATAGGCTTCCCATTGGCTAGGTCATTCCTTATGCACAATAACCCAGCATGCGGGGGGACGCATCCCGTGTGGATGAGAGAGGGGCAGCCTCTGACACATCTCGCTCTATTGTTGCACGGTAATCTTTATCACCAAAGGAGACTTTTGACTCAAGCCCACATTTTCTTCCTTTTTTCAAAGTGAAGGCACTCAAATGTGACTTTGCCTCCCTCATTTTCACAGCGCCCTACGATGCAGCCCTAGACTCAGCACAGCTCCTGCCCTCCTACCCTGTGCCCCGTGGGGGGCTAGGAGGCCAAATGGTGCTCCAGGAGAGGCCACAGGACTCTGCCTTATGTCGGACTGTTGTATTTTAAGATAGTGCTTTTCAAAAGAGACCGCTTCAGTGTTGCACATATGAGTGTTTAAGGGTGGGGTTGTGTTTGTGTGTGTGAACAAGTGTGTGTGTGTGTGTGTGTGCGCGCATTCCCATGCTTGTCATGCAGAGACTCAACACGGAAGACCTGAGCAGGACCAGGATGAGTGGGAAACCCCAGAAGTCTCACTCGCTGAGCTTCTAGCCACGTCGCCGTCCGCCATATGCAATCAGTTAGGTGTGGGCTCCCCCAGTTGCTCATTTCCTCATCTGGCTGTCTGGATGAGGTGGGTGCCAGGGCACCCATTTCACAGCAGGGGGCGGAGGCTCAGGGCAATTCGATCCACTGCCCAACAGTTGTCCAGCAGGTGCCCCACCCACCCACCCAGGTGCACCACTGCCTGTGGGACACTGTGGGGTGTGGGCAACGAGGGACCGCTGTGCCTCCCAGCCGCTCCATGTTGTTCGGCTGAGTCGTCATTGCTGTTTTCATTTGCGCCTGTAGGTTACAGTGCCAAGAACAAAAATAAGCCTGGCTATTTTTCACTCATATTTGGTTCTTCTTTTTCTTCTTCTTCTTTTTTTCTCAAATGCCATTGAAATAGAATTCTAATTTTTACTTAAAATGTGTAATCTTAATAAATTGCTACATTATTGCATGATGCTTGATATATTTAAAGACCACCTCTTTTTCCAGAAGAGCTCATCTCCAATAATATAATCACAATCAATAGAAAAACGTGTTTCTATATACAGTATCTGCTCCTTTTTGAGGGCCTATCTATACAGATAAAAGAGACTTATCTCTATGTGTATGTATATATGTGTGGAGTGTTAGAATGTCATACTATTTTAATAAAGTAACTTTATATCGCATCTCCAAACATCCCGATCTTAGACTTTACACCAGACTTACACAAAATGTGCCTTACACGTTTTAAAAGTTTTACGTGACTGTCTTATTTTGTTTTGCAAAGCAGTCACATTTGGGCTTCTCCAGGCACATTAGCTCTCTTAGCTTCCCTTGACCTCAAGGCTGAGAAGAAAAAGGTCTTTGGAGACCTGAATTCCTCTTGGCCTTGGATAATGCACATCCAGCAAGGGTTTGGTAGAGATCATTGCTCAGGGGCTGCAACGGGCAGGGGTGAGGGAAAGATGGTGGGTGAGTGAGGATGTGGTGAAGGTCCCTCCCGTGACTGATCCCAGAAGGGCCTGCGGGCCTGCCCACAGGGGTCTTCAGAATCCAAAGTCAAGGTGACACTCTCTCCAGAAGTACTTCCAAGTCCTTCTTTGAAGGCCAGCCATCTTTAACCCATGAGGCTGATGTGAAGGAGTAAATGTTTGGGTCCCCCCCAATTTCATTTTTAAATCTAATCCCTAGTGTGATGGAACTTGAAGCTGGAGCTCTGGGGAGGTTTTGGGTCATGAGGGTGGTGCCCTCCTGAATGATACTAGTGCCCTTGTGAGAATTCAGAGAGCTGCTTTGCTCCTTTTCCACCATGGGAGGATACGAGGAGAAGTCAACTGTCGCCAAGACAGGAGGCATGTTCTCATCAGAACCACATCGGGTCAGCACACTGATCTTGGACTTCCAGCCTGTAGAACGACAGAAATAAATTTTTGTTGTTGAGAAGCCACCCAGTTTATGATATTTTGTTACAGCAGCCCGAGCTAAGATAGCTAATATTTTTCTAAAGTGTTTCTTAGATTGTTTTAAATCATTTCCCTTGGAGCACATGTTTTCTTGGGGTGGGCTTAAATTCCACGTGGGATGGCTTGGTGATGCTCCGACAACCCATGGCTGCCCCTGGTCCAACAGTCTCAGTAAAATGAGGAGAGATGGGCCACAAAGGCAAGGACTTTGAGTCTTATCCTAGCAGTACCACCACCTTGCTGTGGGACCTTTCTCACTCTCAGACCCTCAGTCCTTCCATCTGTGAAATGGGAGTGTGAGGCTGTTCACTGAGCTCCTTTCTGGCTTTGCGCTTTTTATCGACCCTCCTCTTGGGATTTCTTCAGGATGTGTGACTGAAGGTCTGGACCGGTCACACAGAAGTTTCGCCTTTTACCCTGAGTACAGAGCCTTAGACCCCAAATATGGGTGTCAGGTAGGATTATTTCCTTTTTGAAAAGGTTCCCACCTACCCCCCTGCCTTACTAAAGGGATTAACAATTGAATGCCAGTAACAACAACAATCACTACTCATATTTGCGGAGAGTTTATTACTTGCCAGAAACAGTGCTAAACCCTATGGGTGTTTTATCCCATGTGCTCCACAAAATGTCCCTAAATGGTAAGCATGACTATGGTCATTCCTAGTTTATTGAGAAGAAAGCTGAGGCTTGGAGAAGTGAACAGCTTGAGGTCATTTGCTTGCAAACGGCAGATACTTGATTCAGTTTAGGATTATCTGACGTCACAGCTCAGACGCTTACCCACCGCACACACTTTATAGATCCTCTTAGTGTTTGCTTCTACATCGTGCACCTCAGAAACTCTATTTCCTATCTCTGCTGGCACAATGGCTGCATTTCACCTTTTCACGCTGGTCTCCCCTGTCCTATTTGAACCCTTCCCATTGGCCCTGACCCTGCCTTCTCCATCACCTGAGCAGTCGGGAGCTGATTTTATGAAACTGAAGTGAACTCCAATTCAGTGTCCCTGCTTCTTAAACACCAAGTCAATGCCAAGAGTAACGCACCCCTGAGATGCTCACGTAAGTAAGTGAGGAAATAGAAGTTGATTCATAATAATTCCGTACCTTGTACAGAACCTCTGAGGACCACACCAGTGGCAGAGTCATTTCTGGTCCTTAGGGAGCTCATCTGCACACTGGGATCTCAGGGATGGGGTCCAGGGGCGACACCTGAACCTGCAGAGGATTTTGGCAGAGGGCAGAAGAGCGGGGGGGAGGGGAGAGGCAAAGTCTGAAAGAGTTGAATCCGCTAACTAATGTAGACAAAAATCTTACAGCTGACAGGGACCAAGCTGACATATCCGGCTCTTTGCCTGAAGGACCCACCTGGCCAAATGCCTTAGGTGTCATATACACTCCAGGGAGAATTGAGCCACTTGCCTTGAGTGGTGGGAAGCTAAATGAAAATGTAACTGCAAGGTGAATTGCCGGTCCTGAATCTGACGGATCTCTTTTCTGAACTAAATTGCACACGATGAGCCAGTTTCTGGTAGTCGGTCTGTATGCTCGGGAACAGGGCGGGGCTGGCCAGAGGTGCAGGTGACAAGGGTTCTCTTTGGCTGAGTAGCACCAGGGAGCGGAGATTTGCTTACACTCAGGGTGGCAGGTGACCAGGGGCAGGATGCCCGCCATGGGAAATAGTGACTAGTCAGAGAGATCAAACTGGACAGCCAGGCCAAGTTCACCGTGGGGAGAGAGGGCCACCTTGGCTGGATCCTCTCTGGGGAACAGCCGGGAGATTTAACAGGAGAGACTCTTCATCACGTCATCGTTAGCCGATAGGAACCCAGGTGTTCTCATCATATATTATTTTCTTAGGAAAAAGGACAAAAGATCTGAGGTGCCTTTATTGCCCATCCAGCAAACTAAGAGGGTTCGGCTGGACAGCAGAGTTTGAATTCTATGGGCCTCACCCAGCAAAGCAGTAGGAGACGCTGGGGTAAAATCCCTGAGGCGAGTGATGAATTTGTTTAGGAACGCTGAGCCTTGTCCTTCTTCTTCTTTTTCTTTCTTCCTCTTTCTTTCTTTTCTTTTTATTTTGGACTTCTAACTCATTCTTTAGGCCAAAATAAATCCCAGATGTGGCAAGAAGTTAAATGCGAAACAAACAAACAGAAACACATAAAGACCTAGAAGAAAATGTAAGTATTTTTATAATCGTAGGGGGAAGCCTTTGCTAGTCATAACATCGGAGCCAGAAACTCTAAGAGTAAAGGTTGGCAGACTTTACTACTTGTTCACTTAGCATAGTGATGTTCAGTAAGTATTTTTTCATGAATTTGACTGCATAAAAATTAAACACTTGTAAGCAGTATGCGTGCACATGCAAACACACACACACACACACACACACACACACACACATTTCAGACTCAAACCTAAACTACAAAAGACAGTATGGGAAACAATATTTGCCACGTGTATGAGAGACAACGGGTTAACATTCCTGGTACAAAGAAAAAAGCTTTCGCAAATCAATAAGAAAAAGACAAATCCTCCAATAGAAAAATTGTCAAAGGACATGGGCAGGCAATTCGGAGAAGAAGAAATACAAACGGTCAATAATCAAAGAACAGTAAAGGAAATCTTTGCAGCCATTAAATGCGTGAGGCTGACCTGTATTTACTGACTTGGAAAGATGCCCGTGACATATTGTTGAATGAAAAAAGTGGTCTACAAAACAGCAGGTAGAGTATGATTCCATGTATGGAAAATTTAGGAGAGTATCTTAATCCCCATTCTTTGTGGAAACAATAGAAATGTTCTCTAAGTTGGCTTTAACAAAAAGAATTTGAGGAGTACGAGAGCTCCTCATCCCCCGCACCCCCGCCCCCCACTTGCCAGGACAGTGATGGGGGCCTCACCTGTGGATGGCTGGGGTCAGGAACCTGTGAGTGTCCCTGGGAAGCAAGACGTCACTTTCCCAGTCTCAGCTCCCTGGGCCAAAATGTTCCTGCACCACTGTTCTCTCTAGTTTTTTGACTTCTCTTTCTCTCTCTGCAGGCGAATTGGGCAATAGGATTGAGGATAATTTTTAGTCATTAAAAAAATATGTTTTTGTGCTATTAGGAGTTTTTTTTTTTTTTTTTACCATGAGTGCATATTATTTTTAAATTTAAGAAAAAGGCTCTTATTTTATTTTCAGAAATAGGAAAAAAATCCAGTTAGGAAGTTTGACTGGTAGAGCGTTAGTATCCTTAATACAGAGGAAATGCCCACAAATCAGTAAGAAAGATAATACCCCAACCGAGAGAGAACAAAATGCCCACCTAAGAGCCCTTATTTAGTGAGTGTTTACTGTATGTCAGGAATTGAATGAAACATCCTGCAAATACCACCGTTTCCACAGCTTAATAAGGAAGATGTTATTCCTCCCCTTCCTCTACCCCTCCCGCTCTCCTTCCTTCCTTCCAACGAATATCCACTGAATATCTGCCTTCTGTCACGCCTGTTCTGGGCCCCACAGATACAACTGTTGCCCTCACGAAACTTACATTTCTATTATCTCTGTTTTGCGGCTAAGGAAGCTGAGGTTTGAAGAAGCTTTCACCAGTACACCTGTTCGTAATGAGCATGTTACAGGATCCTCAAAATGTGAGCATGTGATTCCCAGAGGAAGAAAAATAAATGGTCAGTAAACATATGGAAATATTTCACCCGATTAGCAATCTCAGAAAACAATTAAAAATAGTTTTGGTTTATTTATTTCTGTATTGGCTTCTCAGGCTGCCAAAGATGTTTTAAGATTGATAACAATGAGTATTGTCTGTATAGGGTTGGGAGAAATCAGACGCTCTCTTAGTCTGCCAGTAGGTGTTTGTATTTGTGCAAAGTTTCTGGAGAATACTTTGGCAAACATGTCAAAGCCCCCCAAATAAATGTCTACCCATTGCCTTAGCAATTATTTTATGAAATTATCCACATATGTGTATGCGTATGTATATCAGATAATCAAGGATGTTTGACCAAAGATACTCATTGCAGCCCAGTTTATAGTAGTAAAATTTTGGAATCGATTTAAATGTACTTCAAAAAGAAATTGGTTACAGAAACTGTGATTTCCTTACTATAGAATCCTGTGCAGTTATTGCAGATGATAGCGTCGGTCTGCATTTACGACCCACAAAGATATTCACAATGTATTATGAAGTGGCAGAAGCAGATTACAAAGCCGTTGGCCTAATACGACCCCCCTTTTTTGGCAAAAGTGAAAATATATTTAGATATGCAATTTTTCATAGAAACATCTGAAAGGGTATAAAGCAAAATGTTAAAATGATTATCTCAGGGTCAGAGAGTTAAGGCCGATACCTTCCTTCCTTACGTAGATCTTTTGCAATGATCACATAACCAGTTTTATAATCAGGTAAAACCAAACCCAAACAAGGAAGCCACTTCTGTGGCTGGGGACAGCACCAAAACTAAGGCGGGGCCTGGAGGACGCACCGGGTTCGCTCTGCAGACAGGCCACACAGGACAGGGCACCACTTCGGCGCCTGTGGCTTGGGGGGCCACCTGTTTCCCCAGACCTGATGCCCCTACGCGGCAGGTGATTCCCCAGTCGGGACCTTCACTGGTGTCTGCATAGCTGGGGTCTGAGAGCTCGCGGCAGAACCTCAGATGAACGCGGGGCCGAGGAGGACCAGCGTGGAAGGATAGCTGGGCCGAGGGTTATATGTCTCTGCTCCGAGGTTTTGTTGCCCGTGCCCTCCGCCGGTTACTTGCTCAGGAGGTGTGTGTCTAAGGGATCGTCATCATCCAAGGAGACAGGCATCATGTGAGGGGGACTAGGGGCCGGCTTCAGGGCCAGTGGGAGGGACAGGCACCAACCACACGATGGACGTTACCCGGAGGTAAGGGTGACGCCCTGTGCAGGGCTTCTCACCTGCTCGTGGAACCAACGACATCTAGCTTACAAGATACAAATGCAAAGCAAAATGAAATGACAAAAGTAAAGGAAAAGGAAAGAAAAAATAACAGATACCAGTCAGAGATTAGAGTATTGGGAACAAGCTAGAAGTTGAAGTAGGGAACAGTGAGAAAGATCAGACTGACTAGGGTAAGATGGAAACATAACAGGATTTCAAATCACCAGCCTGAGATGGTAAGACGATGAAACGCCGTTAACAAGTTTTTAAAATGAAATGCCCACCCCCAGAATAGACAGGGCCAGAAGCTAGAGATTTTAAAAAAGACAAAACCTGGGGTGCCTGGGTGGCTCAGTCAGTTAAGCGTCTGACTCCTGATTCCTGCTCAAGTCAGGATCTCACGGTTGGTGAGTTGCATGCTGACAATGCAGAGCCTGCTTGGGATTTTCTGTCTCCCTCTCTCTCTGCCCCTCCCTCACTCATTCTCCCCCCACCCCTCAAAAACAAATAAATAAATCTATGAAAAAAGAAAAAAGGATAAAACTTCACCAAGATGAAGTTGTAAAGTGTAAAAAGCGGTGACAAAGACCTTAAGAAACCATAATTAAAAGGTACCACAAAGAGAAACACAAGATGACAAGGGGAAGGTTAAAAGATTAACTAGAAGATAATCAAAGGAGAAACAGTAAGTCAGAGGAAGCTGAAACGCTACCAAATATGATCATTTAAGGCTAAAGTTGTAGGACTGTTTTTACCTAGTAGGTGAAACTAACAGAGACAAACAGGCAGGTGGCCCTAATTTTTTTTTTAAGTTTATTTATTTATTTTGAGAGAGAGAGAACACTCATGCAGGCAGGGGTGGGGCAGAGAGAGAAGGAGAGAGAGAATCTCAAGCAGGCTCCACACTGTCAGCTCAGAGCCCAACTCGGGGTTCCAACTCACAAACCCTGAGATCATGACCAGAGCCAAAATCAAGAGTCAAATGTCTAACCGACTGAGCCACCCAGGCGCCCCAGGTGGCTCAAATTTTTAATGGATCGATCGTCTGTGCTATGATCCTAGAATTGCCCATGTTTTTCTGTCACCATGTTTAGCTGTCATCATGACAGTTGTCTGGGTAATTATCTGATTAATGTCTTTCTTCACCCATGAAACTTCAAGACCCATGAGGGCAGGAGTCTTATCTGTTTGCTCTCCTGTGCACTCTGGCACCTTTCGAGTGATCAGTGGCCCATCCTTGGTGATTAAATGATGGAGTGAAGCATCTCTCATAAGCTGTCGAGAGGCACCTGCAGCACTGCGCCCAACAGTTTAGACAGGGAGGTGACTGGCCACCAGTTCCCCATTGCAAACCGAACCCTCCCAGGCCTGGACACATAGCCGAGCGCCAGAGGTGGCTGGTGTCCCCAGGGCCCTTGCTCGCCATTCACTGACCGCCTGAGGAGGGGAAGGGTGTTCGATGTGTCCCCCAGCTTTCAGAAGCGTGGGGTGAGAAGGGGCGCTGGAGGCAGAAGAGGCGGTCTAGGCTTAAGGTAGCACCCTCTGACTACCATTGCAGACCCATGGGTGGCCTGGGAAAGAGAAGTTTCCATAAAAGAGAGGCCCATCCAGGAGGAGGGAGACTGGGGCAGTAACCATTAAGGATGACCTTTCTTCCGTCTCTCTGTTTACCTTCTCTGTGTGCGAATCCCACTGCCTGGCGTGTGACAAGGGGCTGGGCGAAGCACTGAGACCCCATTCTGCTGAAGAGAAGACTGAGTTCCTAGCTAAGTTTGCCCAAGGAAGCTTAATTAGGTGCCACACAATGGTGGAGAAGCACGGGGATGAGGCCGATGTGATTTAATTACATAGGACTTGAGGCTGTGTGGACTTTGAAGCCCACGGAGAGGACCGGAGGGGGCTGAGGGCCAGGTGTGCAAGGGGACACCGGCCCAGCTTAGAAGTGACGTGTGACAAAGAGGTAGTCGCCCCGGCTTGGAAAGGATAAAACACCCTTGCCGAAAGAGAGGCGAGGCTAGCTCTGAGAATCCGCTCCTGCGGTCCATTTTTGAGACCTTATCATAACACCCAGCCAAGGAAACAGTGATCGTGCTCTTCCTCAGTGACTAAATGTGTGTGTTTGGCATGTGTGTGGTGACCTTTAATGACTGGATTAAAGTCCCCTCCCAAGTAACTGAACCTGGAGGGGCTAAACCTGCGAGAGGCGTTGCTGGTCTGAAGCATGACTGCATCTGGAGACTTGGTTGGGGGCCGAAGCAGAAATCGGCGGAAAGCCGTTGGATGGCTAATTTCCTTCTTCCTTTGGTCACTGGTGACACGGTATTTTCCCGTGGTGGGTAGCGCGTGGCAGAGAGCCTCAGAACTTGTTTTATCAAGGTGAGTGGGGCTTCGCGAACAAATGACTCCGTTCTCTTTCAAGGTATCATCGCTGTGCCTGACACGACGATGTTGCGGGGAGAGATGGGAAATGGGAGTTTATAAACCAGGAGTGTCCACTGGCAGTCTGCATCCATATCACTGAAACTTCAACGTACCCCCCCTTTTTTTTTAAATAGAAATTTTGCCCACATATACACTAATAAAAATAAATCTGTTTCCGATTACTAACT